>NC_051183.1:152230839-152360738 GCF_013339695.2 Rhipicephalus sanguineus
AAGGAACAGCGTACAACTGGAGGGTCATAATGCGGCTTCAGTCGATCGACGTGAACAGTCTCGCGGCCGCGACGACGGCGGTCCGTAGATGATTGAACAGGCTCAATCATATAGTTAACTGGGGATGCTTGACGTAGGACGCGGTAGGGGCCTTCGTACTTAGGCAGTAGCTTTGTGGAAAGGCCAGGAGCGGAGGAGGGAACGCGAAGCCACACCAACGTTCCAGGCGAATACGACTGAGGAGGCAGGTTTTCGTCGTGACGGTCCTTCTGGCCCTACTCGCCCTACAATGTTACAACCCTAGTTTCTTAAGGTGCGCTGAAAATGCGACTGCGCTGAAACTTGTCTTCCTCCGTGCCCTCTGCACAAGCTCATGTTGTGTTTCGGTTTCGGTTCAGTATTCCATTGTACGAATGACAGGGGGCGCCGCTCTGGCATTCCTGTTTTACCCAGGCGACGTGTAAGTAAGAGAGTTTGTGGAGAGTACTCGTTGAGTGCGGACGTTTCTTCTCCTTCGGCGCATCGCGCCAAACAGCGTGTTCAGGCTGGCCGGCGTCCCCACCGGTCGCGTTGGTCACCGCCGGTCTTCGCCTGCCGCTGCACCGGGACTACCAGCCCGCAACACAGCACTCGTGTTTCCCGACGTATTGCCAGATGGCGTCCATATCTCACGCAGCGCCTCTTCTATCGTCTTTAGACGACATTTGCAGCGAAGCACGCAGATACGCGGCCAATTTTTTTCTCTCACTTGCCTCATGAGTGACCCCAGTGTGTGTCCTCGGAACGTCCTTATCGAAATTCCTTTATCGCCTTTCACCCTTTCCTTGATTGCCTCTGCGCATCGAGCTAAATTCGAGTCACCGACAGTAAAAACGTGCTCAGACCTTCCTGCTGAAGTGACCTGCACCTGGCTAATGACTTGATGCCTAGCGTGAGCCACGGCTGCTGCATTGTCCCCTCCCTGCACCAAAACCACTTTTAGGGAGCTGGGCGCTGTGACCATTGCATCTGCCTTTGCCACGCCTGACTCCCCTTTCGCCTCTCCTACGCTTCTTTGTACGCCTTGACGACCGTCGGTAGTTCTTCCTCGGTTTATCGAAACCTTTCTCCCATAGTCTTCGTTTTATCGTGCTCGGTTGCCAACGCATTCACTAGCTCTGTAATTCTAATCATGAGTTCATTCTGCGAAGCCATAATTTTTTCCATTCCTGCCTCGACCTCACATTGTCTACACTTGGCGTCAACTTCTGCCTTCTCCTCCGCACCAACCTCCATTCTCAAACCTACCCCACACAATTAAACATTTTACTGCCTTTTTGACGTTGGCTAGACCAGTTCGCCGGTGTCCTCATGTTACAAAACTGCCACACCAGAGAACGACAAGACACGGCGTACTACATACACTGCCATAAGCTAAAAACTACCACAAGACTAAATCAATATCCAACACTTCAAAACACCACACTCTCTATATATAATCAATACACTCTCACACTTCACCTCCCAATAAACTCAGTCGACACACGCAAGCGGTCGGTGTACAGTACTCACGGATTCAAGTGCGACATCATTTTTTAAAAATAACTACTGGAATGCGCATTGCTCGAGATAACCACGTCATGTCGCGACGAATCTGGCTTCTAAAGATAATGTCGGTTCTGATCTACGCGTTCGTGTCGAAATTACGCCGATATGACCCGAACTGAAGACGGTTGTAACCAATGTATGTGCGTTACTTAGCCCTAAATTGTCTTGTTTCAATCCGTGAGTACGTACTAAGTGCACACCACAGCCACGTGGTGGCAGAAAAAAAAAAGAAAACCGAAGCGAATGACTAAAAACAATAGTACAAAGATATAAGCACAATTGTCTCATTTAGCTTTACCATAACGCCCTATGCTGCTAAAGCTACCGATAAAAAGCTCAAAGCATGCGAAAACGCTATCTGCCGCTGTCACACATCCTTTCACCACCTTCACCTTTCGCGGAAATAGGCTGCTGCCGAAAGCGCCCCGTTTAGGAAAGATCTTCTACTGACGTAAGGTCTTTCAACTTTGCCAAGCAGGCCGCTGTAGAAATGATCGGCTCACGTAGACTACTTACTCACTGGAAGGCTCAGTCCCGAGCCATTTGGCTGATTGTTTCGAAAATGGCAAATATCAGCGAACTCTTGATAATTGTGTGGTAATTTGGTGCTATAGCAAGAACGCTTCGTGAGATAAGCCAATATTTTTACGCACGACACCATGGTGTTTCTTGTGTCGGCGTGCCTTCGATTTCTCTTAGCAGCAGTGAAGTCAGATACGTTTTGAAAAATTGTGTGACAGCTTTCTCAAAAAGGTGGTCGACATAATTATGATTGTTGTATGTCCTGTTGGGGATGAACGCGCATTTCTGCTCTTGTTTTGTTGCAGTATACTTCGTTGTTAGGCTAGTTGGTGCATTGCACCAAGGAGATATATCCTGCCGAAAACGGATGAACACACGGTGAAGGAGACAGGAAAGCGGCTAGACTAGCAACACTTTAATCACCAAATCGAGGCTGAAAGATATACACTCACGCGGTCACATGGTTTTATCATAATCGCCTTCACATCAACCGAACAAAGGTAGAAAAAATGTTATAAAAAATTGTGAAACACACTTCTTTTAAGCCAACCAAAAAGACATAATACAAAACTGACGTGCATATACTGTGCGTCCTTCTCGCTCTTCTTATTCGCTCCTGGAAAGTATAAAAAAATAATGCACAAAATCTTGTTCCATTCTGCGCAACGCCTCAGAGCTATCACTACAACACTCTTTGCCATTCTTTGTAGTCTGAAAGGCCTCAAGTATTTCACGTGCCATTTTGTCATGACTTCTGCCCAAGATCCCGATTTCATTAAGCACCGGTTACATTTGCACTGTTTACAATGAAGGGCCAAATTCGATCCTGTTCCTTTTTCTAACGATCTAAAATCTTGTCAGCCTCTAATATTTACACAAAGACCCGTCTGGCCTATGTAAGCCATCACGCATGTCAGTGGTATTTCATTTACAAGGCCAACAGAATTCACCAAGGTTTGGCCATGCTTCGTATCACACCGTGGCTTCTTCTTTAGCTCGATGCGTGCGCATAAACCACTCAGCTTCCTTGCTACTGAGAACACTACAGACACGCCATATCTGACAACAACCTTCTTCAGGCCATGCGCAACTGGGTGAGTATAGGGAGCTAGCTACCCGTGGTCTCCTTTTCTCAGGCTAAGCCCCTTGTGCTTTTTTTTTCGTTTTCCTTTCAATTTTTGTAGCAATGTTTCAGCTACAGCAGACACAACAAAGCTGGGAAAACGCACGTTTTGCAATCTGCACCGTAAAGATCGTCTCAACCATGTGTTCACAGGACTTGGTCAGTGCGGATTTAAGGCAAAGAAAACCGATAGCCCTCTTGACAGTTTTTGAGTGTGTGGACCCACACGGCAACAACTCTTTCTTGGCTCTGGGTAAACATGTCCAACACACCCCTATTTCGAGACATTTCGGTGTTGATGTCTAAAAATTGCAGACAATTGTTAGCCGGCAGCTCATGCGTAAGTTTAAGGCATTTCCCTAGCTTTCTACAGCAGCACAATACTGTCACGGCGTCCTACCGTTGACGAAGGAAGCAGTCGGCTTGTCCAAGGTGAAACTCTTTATTTGGCCGAATTTGTGGCCGGGAAACGGGAAGTCAAACTACACGCAATACACACTGTGCACTGGTAGCGCAGAACAGAGCGTCGGCCGTCGATAATCTGAACCGCGGCAAGGCGTGTCGGCATTTATACATGCGGCATCGAACATTCTAGCCTTATCGCTGGTGCCGCGTTAGTTCGAGAATGATCTCATCTGCTCGCGTTTGCGCGCTCAAGCATAACAGACGATCCTAAAATAATCTCGAATGTTCTCCGACATTCTGGCCCACTTTGCGCAAGGCAGCAGCCACACGTGCAATGGTCCGGTAACATAAGACATACAAAGAAAGGATGGTGTGTGGCAATACTCCTTGCACAGTGTTGTCATAGGCCAAGTTGAAATCGGTTCCTAAAGCCACCAGAAAATCATCAATTTATCTAAAAAGCCACAGGACTGTGCCATTTTTAACGGTGAATTCTAAATCTCTGCCAATAGAGAGTTTTAGTGCTGGGGACCCCAAGCCACCTGCGTACGCACGCTCTTGCGTTCCTTTGTACTCCCAGCCGCATCCACCGAGAATACAAAAGAGCGCAAGGGCCCGCGCGCCCCGAAGCCCGCGGGCACCCAGCACTAAAACTCTCTAATAAATGATAAAAAAAATATTGCGCTACACTGGGGCGACACGGGATGCTATGCAAATCCCCTTCTTTTGGACAAACAAGCCTGTATCAAAGGACACTACCGTGGAACGAAGGTAGAACTCGAGAAGGGACATAAACCTTTGAACACTAGTCCCCGCTGAATTTTGAAGGACGATAGCCCTACTGAATTGAATACCATCATTGACAGACAAAAACAGCTGTGCATGTGGTACGGAGTAAAATAAATCCTCGAAATCAATAGAAAATAAAAATGCTAGTTCTGTGTACTCTTTTAAAAAAGCGATAACGTCTCTCGACTTGCTTCTTGGGAATGGATCACGCAAATCAAGGGCTTTCAAGTGGTCAAGTAAAAGTGAGCTAATATGCTGTAACCATGTACCACGTTCATCGACGATACGCCTGAACGGCATATCCAGCTTGTGCGTTTTAACAGCGAAAAAACGCCAGGCCTGCGCGGAAAGCGCAGCACAGTCACAGCGAAAGCTAGAAGAGCGGTATTTCTAAAGCCCGTTATAAACTCTCTTGTGGGTACTAATACAAGTAAACTAGCAACGTACCCACTACGCCACAAATCATAATTTCAGTGAAGTTGGGAAGCACCCACCACGACATGATTCGTCATTCTTCGGAGAAACGACCTACCAAATGTAAGGCATTACGCGCACTTTGTCGATGCGACGGTTGATGACGATGAAGAATAATGGCTGAGCCATTTGTAATCGGTTGGAAGCTCTAAACGACCCACAATTCACATCGTGTGACACCCGGTCCTTATTTTACTCTCCCACCACGCTATATAACATAGGCCAAGGTGAGAGAGACAGGGAAGGAACTTTAATGAGACCCTGAGGAAATGCATCATGGAAGCCTTATGGGCTTCCTTGGCAACCTATAGAAGTGAACATAGTCCTAGTCTCACGTCTGGGCAACTCGCGTTGCGTAAAGATTGTCTTCAAAGGCGACATATTGCCATCCCACGTGAAGGTCGGACACTTTCGTCACGTGGTCCGTCCATTTACACCACGACCACTCCAGTGCCGTAAATGTCAAAAAATGGGTCATGTGAGCGGAGTTTGCAGGAACGTGGCGATTTGCCCCCGCTGTGCAGAGCCACACAATGCGGAATCCTGCCGAGCAACTGTCCTGAAATGTACCAACAGCCATGGATCACACGAAGCCTCATCAAGGGACTGTCCATTGGTGAAAAAGGAATGGAGCGTCATGAGGCAGATGGTACGGGACGGCTCAACGCACAAAGAGGCCGCTGATGTGGTGAGAAATAGACAACGACGCTCGCGACGGCGACGACCGTCTAAGGCTACTGCGGCGCGATCTGGACGGACAACGCGATCTCCTACTCCGACAGACCGTCAGACTTCTCCGAAGCGACAGCTACCACCACTGCCGCCACCACCACCGCCCACTGCATCACAGTCGGAGAGCCGAAAAGACGCAGAGGCTTTGAAAGCGGCGGCGGATGTCGCGTGGCCCTCACTGCCACCACTGCGCAGTCATAAAGAGCCGATGCAGAATGGCCCGCAATGTACATCATCGTCCACAGATGATTGCCACGACAAAAACCTACAAGTCCTCGCTGTGTTGAGGTCTCTCATGACCACGATGCGCACTCTCCTCAACGGAATGACAACTCCGTCAGCTCAATGTGCTCTGCAAGTTCTGGATTCCTTGGAGCCAGTCCTTGCAAGCCTTTTTTAACGCCTACTTCTAGACAACCGCAGAGGAAGCGATGTCAAATATTTCTCGGTTGTGACTGTCTGTGTGTGTGCGGTGAACACTGTGCGCGTATTACTTGTTCCTTCTTTCCTCCTTGCTCTCTCTATTCTTTTTTCTCCCCTTCCCCCTCCCCCGTGTAGGGTAGCAAACCGGGTGCAACCTGGTTAACCTCCCTGCCTTTCCTTCGCTTTTATCTCTCTCTCTCTATAGAAGTGCACTTGCGAGGAACCCACTACGCTATAAATGATCATAATTTTTGAAGCAGGAAAGCAGCCACAATTTCATTTTTCTTTTCGTCATTCTGCAGAGAATCGTGGTACCCGCTAAACACCTTTAAGGCATTCTGTGAACTTTGTTGATGCTGCGGCTGATGACGATGAAGATTTATGGGAGAGCCCTTTGTAAGGTTGTAAGCATTCAACAACCCACTCGTTGCGCAGTTCGCATTGTGTGACGCCTGGTTGCAAAATTCGCGCTGTCTGACGCTTGGTTGTTATTTTACTCTTCTACCACGCTACATTGCATTTGTTATTGTGGTTCCTTCGCGACATGAAGCCTGCATACGGTCTTTTTGCAGCGCAGTTCCAAGCACCGGCATGGCTCCGAGGTAGAATACTGGGCTCCCACGCAGAGGGCCCAGGTTCGAACCTCGTTCCATCCTGAAAATGTTTTCTTATTTCGTTTTTTTTTTTGCTTATTTTGAGCGATAGTGGTTACGGACACCGGCAGCGGCGGCGGCGGCGGACAACTACTGCGCCAAAAACGGCCCTTGTCATCTCATAACAGCTTTCGCTGTAAAACACATCCAAAGTTCCTTTCTTGCATATGCTGATTGCATTAGCTAATTTGGAAAGCTGTTTCGTTACACATCACTATCACCTTAGTCTTCACTCTGCATGCCTGGCTGCTTACCTGCACAAAGTTATTTCGCTTGAACGGCCTTTTCTTTGTACGTTGACGCGTAGATCACCACAAATCCACCCTCTTTATGCGTGTTATCCACCCTCTTTATGCTACTTTCTGCGTGTTGTCCTCTGGTAGAAGGTCATTTTTCTGTGCAGTTCTCATGATGATGTCAACACCATATAAAAGGCACCTTTCGCAGTCTGCACCAGCTTTATCAGCCAGTTTTCTGTTTAATGCGAGCAGTCCGTGTGTCGGGATCTTGTACGGAACGCTGTACTTTTGTTGCCTGCGCATATTCCTCCATGCCATATATTGCAGTTGATTTGCGACAAAGTCTGGTTGCTGGTCAGTGCCGCGCCTGTACTCTTCACTTGTCCGGCTTTAGTGATGTTTCATTACTCGTTTAAAACGCACGCGGACAGTGTAACAGATACAATGGTACACGAATGCGGCATCAAATCACCGTGGAAGGATTCCCGGCAGCACGATCCGCCAACTCGCCCCACGGAGATCGCGCGCGTGTCTTTAAGGCCTTAAAGGGACACTAAAGGCAAATATTGAGTTGACGTTGATTGTTGAAATAGCGGTCCAGAAACCTCGTAGTGCAACTTTTATGTCAAGAAAGTGCTTATTTTGAAATAAAATCACGTTTTTGTGGTCCGCATCGCAGTATCGCACTTCAAATCACCCGTCTGAAAGCGGTATTTCGCACGTCACTGTTCCCGTGCCCAACATTGCCCGCCTTTACTGCGCGGCGGTGTGCACTGGCGGCGTGCACCATTCGGGCATCCGGCAACATCACATGCATGCGGTATTTTGTCGAACTTTCTGTCAGAGCGACTTCCACGGGCGTGCAAAACAAAGGCGGCAGTACGCGATACCGAAACTACCACTGAGACATGACCGCGTGAGCAAAGCAGGGCGCTGGGCGAAGCACAGATCGGCGAAAACGGAACTTTTGAACCATGCGCGCCGTTCCCCATGGCAACGCCAAAGAGGTTCCTTTTTCCATGAATCAAACAGAAACGGACAAGCAGCATTTTATTATGTCTCTTGAAGCACTGAAGGTCTTTTAGATGTGAAGCATCTTATAGCGGAGTTCAATCCGGAGGTGGTGGTGGTGGTGTGCGGCGTGACCACCCTTACTGCGCATGCGTAGGCCCTCTCCACACACCTCCTCTCCCTCTCCACTTCCCATTCCTCTCCCCTTTCACCCTCTCCCTCCCCTCCCCTTTCCCTCTGTCGACTTCCCCTCTCCCTTGCCTCTCCCCTCTCCACTCCCCCTTTGATACGCGGGCTCTACATGCCGAAACACTGCTTCGCATCGCCTCATGGTCCCCTTAAGCGGGAGATGGTGTGATTTTTTTAGATGCGAAGCATCTTATAGCGGAGTTCAAACCGGTGGTGGCGGTGGTGGTGGTGTGCGGCGTGACCACCCTTACTGCGCATGCGCATACCCACTCCACACACCTCCTCTCCACTCCCCCTCACACTCATCCTGTCCACTCCCCCTCACCACTTCTCATGTCCACTGCCCCTCTCCCCTTTCCACTTCCCCTCTCCCCTTACCACCTCTCCTCTACCCCTTTCCACTCTTCCTCTGAAACGCGGGCTAGACATGCCGAAATTCTCTCCTGCGCAACGCCGCGATGAGCGCCAGCACATGCGCGTACCCTCCCCCTCTCTTTCCTCTCCTATGCTGCCCCCCGCTCGCACGCCTGTCGACCGTATTCCCCGCTCACCCTGTGAGAATTAACGGCCAGACTAGAGGGAAGACAAGACGCGCGTAGCGTTCCTCTTCGCGTTCCACGACGCGAGGTCGGTAGCATCCCCAACGAACGCCAACGGAACGAGATCGTGCAAGTGCTCCGCCTCATGGTCCCCTTTAGCGGGAAAAGGTGTAATTTTTTTATTGCAGCTAGATTGATTACTAGTGATTAATTGTATTCAGACTATCCCACGTCATCGGGATCATCGCGCTCATCGTGCGATACATTGAGCTTAATTTCTCGGTAAGTAGGGCACTGCTTACATGCCGGTAAGTAGGCATGTAAGGTTTTCACCTGAATGAATGAATGAATGAATGAATGAATGAATGAATGAATGAATGAATGAATGATGACACGTTACAGCTTCAGCCGCTGTTACGGATATTGAACAGGTGTTACCAGGGAAGCCGAGCTGCACCCAGGTGTAGTCTGAGTCCTTCTCGTTGTAGCAGTTCTTCACGTTCAACTTTTTGTTCTCGGTAAGTAGGGCACTGCTGTTGATAATACTGGCGGGCTCATCGGCGCTCATCGTGCGATACATTGAGCTTAATTTCTCGGTAAGTAGGGCACTGCTGTTGATAATACTGGCGTTTTAGACGTTGTCATACATTGAGCTTTCACTCTGGCATAAATTGTTATTTGCCTATAGTGTCCTTTTAAGACCTAAACTACTTTGAATTCAAAGACGAGAGAGTGGTTTTTTTCTCGCCTTGCTACCTACGGGTGCTATCTCGTCCTAACCGCTCATTTCTTCGTAGAACACGTGGACAAGGAAAGCACTAAGCACTGAGCCTATTAGAATTCCGCGCTTTTCGGCTACACCCTGCTCTTTCCGTTTGCGCAGCCGAAAACGCACAAAACCAAGTAAAATCAATCGATCGCACACGATAGTCATATGCGAGAGAAGGCGGAACGGGCGTGCGACTGCATGGAAAAGTAGGGTAGATGACAATTCGCAACTGATATCCCTCGTATGTCGACAAATCGAAAGCTTAATTCCTCATTATGTCACGTGAGCAGACTGCTGGCGTCACAAATTTTACCGAAAAGATGAGAAACAAAGAAAAAATACAAAGAACGCGCTCGTTCTTTGTATTTTCATAGGCTGTTGAGGGGCCCTTTGAGCTTGCTAAACGCATTCACCGGCGCCTCAATTCCTTCATTATAGCTCGTAAAACCCCGTAGAAGTTGATCCCCAGTAGCCCAGGTAGGAGCACTCCCCGTTGCTAGCTCTTCCTGCAAGGTGATCATTGTGAAAGCGATGGCAGACATTGCTAGAGGCCATCGAGTGAGGCCTGTTGAGACTCGTCTGGCGCGTGAGATTACGTGTCTGTTTAATTCTTAAGACAATTTATGCGACATAAGGAAGCACGAACACGCTTTCATGTGCCTATCTAATGCTTTCTTATGGCTATCAATGCTTCACTTCGTAAGTGAAACTGACATTTTGTTAAGGAAATGCCCTTTATGCATTGAAACAAGGAATGCCCACAAGCTATCTCTTTCTAGAAAGACAGGGCGTGCAAACACGGACAAAAGAAAGAAGTCAGGACACCACAAACACCGACTAACAACTGAAGAGACGCACAACGGCGGAAAAGAAAGAAGGCACGAAAACTTATCTGCGCATGCCCATGCAACAGGCGAACCTATCAATCCGGCACGCGTGAGGGTCTACGTTAACCATAACTGTTAAGGCATTTGTGGTGCGATTTTGTACGCATTCCAAATAAACACGGAGGCGTGACGTTACATCCAGCCGCACGCGAATGGCCCATGTGAACCGCGACAGACGTCACGGCCCTGCATTGACCAATCGCGTGCGGTCACGTGCGGCTGGATGTAATGCCACGCCTCCGTCTTTATTTTGGAACGCGTACGAGATCGCGCCATTGATTTCATCTTTATGCAAGTTAATCGACGGTTGGCTCACGCATGCGCTACCACTATTCTCAATATACCATGCTTCGATCATCAGGCGCGTTTCTTCATTCCTATGCCGGTACAACAAGCCTCGGAAAGTCCCAAGTTCCAGCCATCGCCGAAGGAGGGTGAAAAAATCGACCCCGTCGCAGCTAAAAAAAAAAAAAAAACATAGTGGCTCCGTTCAAATCTGCCCTCGGGAACGCCAAAAAATCCGCCAGAGGCACCGTAATAAAAGCAATATTTAAGAGAAATACAGCTATCATTTCCGCATAAATGTTCTTTTACAGCGAAAGCTGTTATGAGATCATTTCACCGGCCGTTTCTGGTGCCGTAGTTGTCCGCCGCCGCCGCTGCCGCCGCCGCCGGTGCCCGTAACCGGTATCGCTCGAAATAAGAAAAAAAAACGAAATAAAAAAAAAATTCCAGGATGGAACGAGGTTCGAACCTGGGCCCTCTGCGTGGGAGCCCAGTATTCAACCTCTGACACATGCCGGTGCATGAAACTGCTTTGCAAAAAGGTCCTATACAGGCTTCGTGTCGGGAAGGAACCACATTTGCATATGCAATATAGCGTGGTAGAAGAGTAAAATAAGCACCAAGCGTCGCACAACGCGAATTCTGTAACCAGGCGTCAGACAATGCGAATTGCGCAACGAGTAGGTTGTTGAATGCTTCCAACCCATTACAAAGGGCTCTGCCATAATTCTTCATCGTCACCAGTCACAGCATCAACAAAGTGCGCATAATGCCTTACATGCGTTTAGCAGGTACCAACGCTCTCCGTAGAATGACGAAAAATGGCACAGTGCCTGCTGCCCTACTTCTCAAAAATTACAGTGATTTATAGCGTAGTGGGTTCCTCGCAAATACACTTGTATTGGTTGCCAAGGAGGCCCATAAGCACATCATCCACTTGCTCGGGGTCACAGTAAAATTACAATGATTTATAGCGTAGTGGGTTCCTCGCACGTGCACTTGTATTGGTTGCCAAGGAAGCCCATAAGCGCGTGATCCATTTCCTCGGGGTCTCAGTAAAGTTCTTCGCCCCCCCCCCGTCTCTCTCCCACGTCAACGTATTGTATACAGCATGACGGGAGAGGGAAATAGAGACCGGGCGTAACCCAATACAAATTACATACCTGGTGGGCCGTTTAAAGATTCCAACCCATTACAAAGGGATGAGCCATAATTCTTCATCGTCATCAGTCGTCGCGTCAACAAAGTGCACATGATGCCTTACAGACGTGTAGCTGGTGCCTCGCTTCTCCGCAGAAAGACGAATAATGGCTTAGTAGGTGCTTCAAAACTTCACAAAAATTGTGATTTATAGGGTAGTGGGTACCTTTCTAGTGTACTTGTATTGTAGCCCCAAGAGAGCTTAACGGGTTCTAGAAACGCCGCTCTTCCAGCTTTCGCTGTGACTATGCTGCGGTTTCAGCGCTGGCCTGGCGTTTTTTTCTTGCGTAACTGAAAGTAATGTTTGAATGAGGAATAAATTTGTTGTTTAGCGATTGAAAACATGGACTGCCACGTGAGTTCTACCCCGAATTCCTCAATTCAAACGTTTCGGCGCGAAATTTTCGGTCCCGGTGGCACGTACGGCCACGACTTCGTAAGCTGCGGTGCAAACTTTGTAAGCCGTGGTCCAATGCTTATGGTGTTCGCCTGCTGACCCGAAAGTCGTAACTGAATTCCATCTGAGGAGACCGCATTTAGATAAAGGCAAAAATCGGCAGGTCTGGTACACACTGAAGATCTCCAGGTGGTCCAAATTGCCGGAGCCCTCAACTACCGTGTCCCTTATAATGACATCGTGGTTCTGGAACCTAAAACCCTAGAAATTATTACTTTACTTTGTTAGCTGCAACACTGAAGTGTGAGCAGCATTGTAGGGCGACATGAGTTTAAGTGTTATTGAAGCGGTAGGTTGAAGTGGTATTTGCTGACGAAAATTAGCCCGTATGAGAGGGAAGACGTTCGCTGTAAATGGCATTAAATTTGCCGAGCGACAGGCGTTTAAGTTTCTAAGGTCTTGCGCGCCAAAACAACGCCGCCATAGTGGAGGGCTCCCAAAATTTCGACCGTAATGGGCTTTTTACCGTGCACTAGCGCATGCACACGTGTCTCGGACGTTTCGCCTCCATCGTAATGCGAAGGCTTAGTAGTGTGGTAAACTCTAGGTAGAGTTGGGTCGGTCAACAGGGCAGCTCTTGGCTGAGCCCCACAACAACGCTGTCGTCTTCATCCAATCGGTGTAATTTCGTCGCCCGTGCCAGAGCGAAATTCACACATCATCATCATCATCATCATCAGCCTGTCTACGCCCACTGCAGGGCAAAGGCCTCTCCCATGTTCCGCCAATCAACTCGGTCCTGTGCTTTCTGCTGCCACGTTATACCTGCAAACTTCTTAATCTCATCTACCCACCTAATTTTTTGTCTCCCCCTCCCGCGTTTGCCATCTCTTGGAATCCAGTCAGTTACCCTTAATGACCACCGGTTATCCTGCCGACGTGCTACGTGGCCGGCCCATATCCATTTCTTCTTCTTAATTTCAACTATGATATCCTTAACCCCCGTTTGTTCCCTGACCCACTCTGCTCTCTTCCTGTCTCTTAAGGTTACACCTATCATTTTCATTTCCATCGCTCGCTGCGTCGTCCTCAATTTAAGTTGAACCCTCTTTGTAAGTCTCCAGGTTTCTGCTCCGTAGGTAAGTACCGGTAAGATGCAGCTGTTATATACCTTCCTCTTGAGAGATAGTGGTAGACTACCATTCATGATTTGATAGTGCTTGCCGAATGAGCCCCATCCCATCCTTATTCTCCTAGTTATTTCACTCTCATGGTTCGGCTCCGCGGTTACTACCTGTCCTAAGTAGACGTACTCCTTTACACCAGTATTAACAGGAGAAGTAAAGAAAGCCCTAAAGGGAATGCAAAGAGGCAAAGCCGCTCGTGAGGATCAGATAACATCAGACCTGCTGAAAGACGGTGGAGAGATTATGTTAGAGAAACTGGCCACCCTGTATACGAAGTGTCTCTCGACAGGGAGGATACCAGAATCTTGGAGGAATGCCAACATCATCTTGATCCATAAGAAAGGGGACGTCAAGGACCTGAAAAATTACAGGCCCATCAGCTTACTGTCCGTTGTCTACAAGGTATTCACAAAAGTAATTGCTAACAGAATTAATAGGACATTAGAGTTTAATCAACCAAGGGACCAGGCAGGATTTCGTACAGGCTTCTCAACAATAGACCATATTCATACTATCAATCAGGTGATAGAGAAATGCACGGAATACAACCAACCCCTATACATAGCCTTCATAGATTACGAGAAGGCATTTGATTCGGTGGAGACATCAGCAGTCATGCAAGCACTGCGGAATCAGGGCATCGACGAAGCCTATATAAACATAATGGAAGACATCTACAGCGCATCCACAGCCACTATAGTCCTTCATAAAGAAAGCGACAGAATCCCAATAAAGAAGGGCGTACGACAGGGAGACACGATCTCTCCAATGCTATTCACCGCGTGTTTACAGGAGGTTTTCAGGGCCCTAGATTGGGAAGAATTAGGGATAAGAGTTAATGGAGAGTATCTCAGTAACCTGCGATTCGCTGATGACATTGCATTGATGAGTAACGCGGGAGACGAATTACAGCTCATGATTACTGAACTGGATACGGAAAGTAGAAGAGTAGGTCTGAAAATTAATATGCATAAAACTAAAGTAATGTGGAACAATCTTGGCAGAGAACAGCGCTTTGCGATAGGTGGCGAGACGCTGGAAGTTGTAAAGGAGTACGTCTACTTAGGACATTCACACATACCCGTGACCAAATCGAAATGGCAAGCGGGTTCTGCTACACACACGCTTATTAATTAAAACGTTGAAATCTGCAAAAACGTCTCTGGTGGTTGGCAATACCCGGCTGTCCCTCCCTCACTATTATCAATTAGCACCTGAATGCAGCTTGCTTCACTTCATTAGGGGTAATTTTGTATGTTTAATGACTGGCACGTATGTATGCCATGTTAGGGAAGATGAAATGTAGCCTCATGTGGCTTATGTCTTGACACGAATGATGGAGTAAATAAATATAACCGTGGTTATTAAACTTCGCCATGTGTTCTTGAATATTACGAAAGTCTGCGTGCCGTTTTTATTTTTGAGGTTAAGGAGTGTAACGGTGGTGTGTCCATGTACAGCGACGTTCCGCAAGGTAGAGGTACGGCGGCAGCCGTGAATTGGCATATTTGCCAATGTGACCGCCGTTGAATTCTGGGCATCGCCATGGCAACGCTGGATATCTCTGCCTTGTCGCTCACCGCCGACGGCCGGCGCGCGGTAACGAGCGAGCGGACCGTCGCTGTGACCAGTGACGAAGCGCAAAAAGTGCGCCGCTGCGCCTCGGGTGCCGCAGATAACGCGCAGAATATGCGCAGTTATCGGCCGATGGTTGGCAGCTGGTTTGCTGCTCCCCGTTTTCTTGCGAATTCTATCGTTAATGGTGTCTAAAATACGCATGAAAGTTTTAAAATTCACCGATGTAATCAAATTGCAATTATGGTGTGCAGTCGCTGTGCTACTGTATGGTGCCGCGGGAGCTGCGATACCGGCGAAGGCGTCAGTTTCCACAGGTTCCTCGACGATGGCAGGTACAGTATGTACACGTACTTTCAAGTATACACTGATGGATCTGTGACTCCGCGCGTTTCGACTGCCGCTTTTGTGATCCCTCAACTGGATATTTCCCGGCCGTACAGGTTAGACCATAAGTCCTCATCAACAGCAGCAGAATTGGTTGCTATACGAGAAGCTGTTCGATTTGTATCCGACCAAGCTCCACGCAAATGGACAATACTCTCTGATGCGAAATCCGCATTACAAGCCCTTCATTCATGCTCAAGAAAAGGACAACATTACGTATTGGCTTCCGAAATCATACAAGCATTCGATATCACGCAACGGAATGGTCACTCTATCATCTTCCAATGGGTACCTGGACACTGTGGCTTGGCAGGCAACGTGCTAGCTGATGCTGCAGCAAAAGCCGCTGCTGATAACAGTGCCGTTCTCGTAAAAATTCCGTATTCGCGATGTGACGTGAACTCTTTGTTAAGATCGCTTATGCGAGAGTTCACGACAGCTTACTGGTCTAACCCAGACCATCGGCATAGGCGTTTGCGGGAAACAGACCCTCACATGACCTTTCGACTCCCGGCTAAAATTAAGCGCCGCCACGCCAGTCTGCTGCACCGGATTCGACTAGGCGTCGCCTTCACTCGACGCTACGCGCACCTTATCGGCAGTGCGGACAGCCCGAACTGTCAGCGCTGCCAAGTAGATGAAATCACGTAGAAAACAGCGCTACGAGACGGGACAAAGAAAGCACGAACGCGCACGTTCGTCATCAAAATACTATGACGAACGTGCGCGTCTCGTTTCTGAAGCGTACCACATTTGTAAAGGCGGCGAGGCATGTGTTAGCCTCCCCTCGATTTCACTGCTTCCGAAGGAGATAGCATTTCTGTCGAGTTCAAATTTTCTTGCCTTTGCGCAGGCTGACCGGTTTTTTCTGGTTTTTTGTTATGCTTTCGTTAGTCATGGTGATGTATAAATATGCGGACTGGTGGAATAAAAGCACATTTGGTTGATAGTCAGCGCCGTGTTTGTGCCCTTTCTTTGTCCCGTCTCGTAGCGCTGTTTTCTACGTGAAGTCATGCACCAACCAGCCCAAATCCGTACCCTACTGAAGTAGATGAAACTTTAGCCCATATATTGTGCGACTGCCCTCTGTACGTGTCTGAACGGAAGACGCTGGCTTTAACGTTGGCCGGCATCGGTGTGAACACTCTAAGTGAGACTAATCTGTTGTCCGCAATGTCCGACCAGACAGCATCACCGACTGCTACAAGAGCGTTCATAGATTTTATCAAGAGTACAGGACTTGACGATAGACTTTAAGAAGACCACTGTGTTTCGTGGTTATTGTACATACGCATTACCTTTTCCTGTCCCCATCATCATCTTCATTACTCTTTTTTCCCCTTCCCCTTTTCCCCTGTGCAGAGTAGCAGGCTAGAGCGCTCAAGCTCAGGCCGACCTCTCTGCCTTCTAATAAATTTGCTCTATCTATCTATCGTACTTTCAATCTCAGCGTTTTTCTTTCTGCTTTGTGACTTCGTTAACATATCACACTTCGCTGTTCTCGCGTTTCAGTTGAATGCTAACACGTGTTGACAAAGCTGCTATTTCACTTGTACTTGCAAATGTTTGGTGGGCTCAAATGAAAAGTCAATTATGCGATGGCATGAGCACGGCTTGGCCAGACTGTTGATGAAGCCTACTTTCCAGTGCCGATGTCACAATAATAGAATGACCGGGATCGAAAATTGTTTCTCCCTTCTCTGTATTTCTGCACCTCTTTGAGGCCTTGCATATATCCCATTTATGTGTTGTTTCATCGGTATCACGTGTTTTCTGCCATTCTGTAGACATCCGCTATATTGTGATTTTTATGCGTGAACCTGCTTGGTATTTTCAGCCTGACCGCAATATGTTGTAATAACAACAAACCCGGGGGTCTTCAGGCGTACTCGTTGAAAGCAAGTACTGAAACTGTAGCAAAAAAAAAAAAATGTTGATGCTTTACGCCTGTCCTACAATACAAGTTGGTTATTGTGAGCGCTCGCTGACGGTGGAAACGGGCAACAACCGCCATCTAATTTAGCAAGGGTGGATCTTTGGCCTTGTTGGTGCGACATATGCATAACGTTAAGCGCAATACTGAATCGACGAGGACGGGACAGGCGCTTGTGTGTGTGTCACTCCCTGTCCCGTCCTCGTCGATTCAGTATTGCGCTTAACGTTATGCATATGCCATCTAATTTGTTTTGTCTCCTTGAAGTACGACGAAGGCTAGTCGTTTACGAGCTCACGATGTCTCAACAAGGGACTTTTACCGCTTGCTCACTGTCAATGAAGATTGTCGTTCCTTCTACTCACTCGTGAATTGTTCTTACTGGTGCCAGTTGCCAATGTACGCCTTTCGGTTCCATGTAACCTTCGTACGCACAGGTACTGCGTTCCGATGGGCGTTTTGGCGTGCTGCTGGGCGTATCGACGCGCTTAAAACAAGCGGGCGAAAGATAACGAGACATCCTTAGCCCTACGCGAGTCCCGGCCTCTTACGTCCACTTCTGTTTAAAAAGGATAGAATAAAAAACCAGCCGAGGCACCTGCGTAAGCGCATACTCACCCGGTACGGAATAAAAAAGGCAGCCATTTGCTTTTTTCTACCTAAAAAAATTAAAAAAACAATAAATTTTCTTTTCCGCTTCCTGTTTACGCAGCGCCATCCCTTGGGTGCCTTCGGTAGTTCAATGCGCTACCGCTGCTTATCTTTCGTACCGTTGTCAAGGCTACAGTTTCCCTTCTCTAAACTGGTTCTTTATTCTATGGGTACAACACTGCGCATTCATCGAATTTTGGCGTGCACTTACAATCTCGACAATGTAAAGATAGATTAGAAGGTGAACCTCCGGTTAGCGATCTTTTATGTTCCAATAATCTCTGGTTAATGCAGCGGCCCGTCTGTCCTACGTAGAAGCGGCCGCAGCTGAAAGGGACCTCATACACCACACTCGTAAGGCAATCGGTGGATTTGTTGGTGTGTTTTACGAAACAAATATCGGTCCGCTTCTTGTCTTTTACTCGCTCATTCTTCCTCTGCACAGCGGCACAAATCTTACCTAGAATATTGGCAGCCGTGAAAACAACATTAACGCTGTCCCTACTTCCTAGTTTCTTTAGCCTGTGAAATACGCAACGAATGTACGGTATAGCTACGACGCGTTTCTTCCTATCGCTTTCTGCAACCATGCTCGGACTTAACATAATGGACTTCTTTAAACATTCAGCAACCATGGCCACTGCATCACGAGGGTAACCTACATCTAAAAGACGCGTAACCTTGCGTTAAAGTTATCACTCATTTAATGCTCGCACGACTTGGTGAGGGCTGACTTCAGGCAAGACATGCCAATACCTTTTTTGACAACATTCGAGTGCATCGACAAAAAATTTAACAGCGGCTTCGAAGGTCTAGGAGAATACTGCCAGCACACTTGGTTCTTCTGAAACGTTAGGGAAATGTCTAGAAATTGTATTCCATTATTCTGAGGCAACTCTTTATTAAAGTTCAGTCATCCTCCATTTAATTCAAATTTTTCTCTCACTGAGGTTACCACGGTTTCAAAGTCCTCACCACTACAGTAAATCAAGTAATCGTCCACATAACGAAAAGCCTTAATAACAGGATTACCTAGGCGCCTTCCAAAAGTTTGGCGATCTTGCTAAAGTATAAATTATTAAGAACCGGAGCAACCTTACAACCAATACATATCCCTCCCTGATTTCTGCACATAAACGCCATCCTTCAAGCCTACCAGCATCGACTTTAAATACAAAAAAAGAATTTCTAGAAAAGCCCCGGTAGAAAGACCACATTTATCGGTGAAAACCGTCTAGTGCGCTTGTTCGTTAATACAGTCATTAACACATTTTAACAAGTCCTCATGCTACAGGGTGTAATAAAGGTCTTCAATATCCATATTGAACAGCGCGAAAAACGAGACACAAAGAGGAGACTGCACAACACGAGCGCTGACTGACAACTAAATGCTTTGTATTGAAGCACAAAGAAAATAAAAAGAAAGGAAAGAAACAGAGATGCGCGCGCAACCTAAGCACATGACAAGCGAATGCAGGCATACAGCAAGTTTAAGTGTGTCCAAGTAAGCCATCTCACAATCGAGCAACGCAGTCGATGGAGTGCTGACACGTGTCACCATTTTTGCTGATAGCAAAGGCTTCAGCAATCTCTCTGACTCGAGCCTCATTGTGTCTAAAAACAGTTGGCGTGCGGCAGAACTCCGGTGAGCAGCCACAAGCGGCACAGTGGGCGGCCAAATGCGAATACGGCGCACCCTTGAGAGAGCTATGATGCTCGCGCAGGCGAATGTTGAGGCAGCGCCCCGTTTGCCCCACGTACACTTTGCCGCGCGACATTGGAATTGAGTACACTACATTGTTTTTGCAAGGGACGAATTGCATGCGGTGTTTTACTGTGCACGTTCTCCTAGATGACCCACTCGCACCTGAGGTCAAATTACCAATTCTGGCACACAGAGCTTATGCTTAGCGGAAGCTTAGCTAAGCTTATGCTTAGCGGAAAAGTAGACGTCAAGGCTAAACTTGTCGGCAATCTTTTTAATACGGTGAGAAATGCCATGAATATACGGGATCACCGCTAGTTTGTTACCCTTTGCTCGTTTGTCATCGAGCAGTTTTGCAGTTCAAAACTTTCAATGACGCAGAAACGGTCCAGCAAAACCGCTCGATGACAAACGAGCAAAGGGTAACAAACTAGCGGTGATCCCGTATATTCATAGCATTTCTCACCGTATTAAAATATTGCCGACAACATAGGCGTATCTACCGGGGGGGGGGGCAAGGGGGGCGCTAGCCCCCCCACTGAGAAATGTTAGGGGGGCGGAGCCCCCCCCCCCCACTTTCGCCACTGGTCATTGTCGGCTGCAGACTGGGAAACTAACAAGTCAGGCAAAATTTTACTTGAACGCAGCAATAATGTAAATATGTTATAAAATTTGTTCTCCGATTCAGCTGTGACGACTGTCCTCTGTGTGTCATGACCACGCACTGTATACGCTCTCTGCGGTGCGGGCTGCCTATTCCACGCTTTCGCGTCTTGCGTTCGAGCATTGCAGAGGAGGCTATCGCTCAGATGGGGCTCTATAACATTACAGCAATATGTCATGATTTTATTTTGTTCTGCCTGGCCTGAAATTTACGTAATCGACGACGAAAATACGGGCGGGAACCAGTGAACGTTTTATAGCCCGAACAAACGCTCTCTTTTCTCAAAAAAAAATTAGTTTCTTTCTTTGAAAACGATTACCATTCCCACTGCTCCATATCCAACCTGCTGCGAGTGGATGAGTGTGCAGAAGTGTCGAGTATTTTAGTTGTGCCTAGCCAGGAGAGCTAAAAAAGATTCCCACTTTAGTCTCCGATTAGCCTGCTTCACCTTGCTTATCATATGGTAGCCTGCAGTGGTCGCGGCGGCTTTTCACAAGGCTTTGGAGTCGAGCACATTGAGAAGCCCAGCTTTCAAGTTTGCCCCGTAACTTGATCTACCTCAGCAGGGAGATGATCAGCGTCCCATGGTTTTCTGGACTAAGAAGGCTGCCCACCTGCAAAGGATGATGTCTGTTCCTAATAATGTTTATTTCTCTCTCTACCTCTCTGTCAGCAACGATGAGTTCACAGAAAGTTGTACACGCGCAAGAGCAGCTCAAAATCGTTATACTACTTCTGAAAGTATCTATTGTACACATATGAATCCATCTCGCCCGCTGCTATAAGTAGCCGCTGCCAGTGTTATTGGCGGGCAGCCTTCTTGAATTACGTTCAGAAAGAGACACTGTGTGGCTATTCCGAAAAAAAAAATACTTTTCAGCACAGTAATGTGCTGCCTATTGTGCGGACTTCATCTTAACGCCGCGAGTCTTCGCACACTCGTGACGTCGCCTAACAAGGAGGCGATTTTATGGCACACCGAAAATTTTTGCCGAATTGCAAAGAACCTGTGACCAATAATACACCGTATCGAAAATAGTTTATTATTGTTTCTTCTTTACGCAGTCATGCGTAAGGGATAATCACGCGGTGGATCTCTTGCGCGTCATTTGTTGCGTTGTGTTACGAGCAGGTGTCGTGAGCATGACCCAGAAAATTTCTACCAATCATTAACAGCTAACGACCTATACGTATGGAGACAATGTGGTGTAGTTTAGCGTTAAAATCACCCACATTTCCTTTTTTCAAATAAAATTTGAGCTTACACAGTTTGCGTAGGCTATTTACTTGGAGGGGAGAAGTAAAGGGGCCACTTCACCTCTTTTCCGCCCACTCCCCACCCAAGCTGGGAAAAGTAGGAGGGCAAGGTACGACACCTAGTATATAAATTCGTAGTCATTTATAATCTTGTAACTATACTCCACCACCTCAATGTAGTTTCCATAAATATTATTCGAATGAACTTGGTCTTCTTTAGAAAGACTTTAATTAGAGGGCTCTAAGAGTAAAGAAATTGGCACTCGGATTATCCTGAAGACTTCTGCGAAGTACCTTGCTTTGTCAGCCCCATGTTTTGTTTAATAAGTGAGAATTTAAGGTACTACAGTCATGGCAGATTCTTCCTACTCATCGTATGTACAACGCCAAACTGAGACTGTGAAGTTTGCAGATGGAATGCTCAGATGAAATACAGGTTAAATGAGGCTGTACTTTTTATTGCGATAGCAGTTATACGAACAGTCTCGGCTGGATTTTGCCGTCGCCGTCATTCACCATATATGTATAAGTATGTATATATATACATCAAAGTCCCAAAGACAAAGAATTCAGAAAAATGCTTCCGAAGCGCGGAATCGAACCAGCGACCTATCGTTCCGCAGCGCGTGGCGCTAACCACTACGCCAGGAAGCGCAGATCCTTCAGGTAGCTAACGGCGAGCGTTATATACACACTCTTTGCCGATGGCAGGACTCAGAGACGACAGGCGCTTATAAGCGTTTCTTCATTACCAGCGAGATGGCGCGAGGAGCGCGTCGACGAGCTCGCTCGCTTCTTCTTATATTTGCGCAGGGAGAACCTTGCCCTTCCTCTGTCTGCTCCGCGGTTTTCTCGTGGTGAGGGGAAGAGGGGTGTTTTAAGCTTTCACCGTGATGTCCGCGCTCATGTTACGGAGCGTACGAAAGTCACTCGAGCTCAAGGGACGCCGCTAAACGAACAAACAGAAGATGAGCGCGAACTATCAAGTGTCACAGCTCGACATTTGAAGCACGCTAGTTTCCTTCGCTGCTTCGGCTGCCTTTGCAACAGGAGCGCTGTTCAAACTGAGAGTATCCATTGGTGAGCGTCACTTCGTATAGCATTAGCTTCTTGCTATCGCATTCATTGCTTCGCCCTTGCGGTGAAACTGTGACTTTTTTAAACTTCACGGTAATATTTCCAAAATGTTATTAAACACTGCTGTCTTGTCGCAGTATAGGACGGCCCAGCCTGCACAATATGTTTGTGCAGATTCTTCCTTGATTGAAAACAAACGGTTTTGAAAAGCAAATCATCTAATCAACTCTATGAATATAAAAAAAATTTACAGTGGCTTAGCTCGGCTATCCCAGGATATACCTAGCGTTAGCAAAGGTTCAGCTGATTATTCTTAGCTTTCCAGATTGTCTAGGAATATTAGCCTTCTTCTGTTCATTCTTCGTGCGCTGAACCTCTAATTGCCAGATAACTACTTCGGGATCCGATTAGATAAGCTTGCGCCGTTGAGCAGCATTTGCGCTCTCCTTCTCCATGGCGTTACCCACCTGCAAACGCCAGTCAGAGGCGCTATCAAGTGGCTCCAGCACATTGTCAGACGGCGACTGCACAGCGAAGGCGAATAGATGCGCGCGCGCTGGCGCCAATACGTCTGCCAAGGCTACGACATCACTCCTCTGGAAAGCGCAGACCGGCGGCGGCGAGTCGCGCTCGGCGGCAGCGGAGTGCGTGGGAGATGCCGGCGCCAGTTTGTCTGCCGCGGCTACGATGCCAGTCCTCCCGAATGCGCAGACAAGCAGCGGCGAGCCGCGCGCGGCGGTGGCGGAGAGCGCGTGAGGTGCCGGCTCCGGTGAGCCAGCTGTGCGACATCACTGATCCTCGCGCGTGCGCAGCACGGCTCATGACGATCCACGCGAAATAGGCTCCGGCGAGGCAAGTGTGGCTAACGCTACAAAATCATCACATTCAGAGAAAATGTAGTTCCTGCTCTCTCTCTCTCTCTCCATATATATATATATATATATGTGTGTATACACACGGCGGACAGATTGAGAGACGCCAGCCCCCCCCCCCCCCCCCCCAAACTTGCGAACGAGTTGGTACGCCACTGGCCGACAAGTTTAGCCTTGACGTCTACTTTTCCGCTAAGCATAAGCTGAATACTCTGTGTGCCAGAATTGATAATTTGACCTCAGGTGCGAGTGGGTCATCTAGGAGAACGTGCACAGTAAAACACCGCATGCAATTCGTCCCTTGCAAAAACAATGTAGTGTACTCAATTCCAATGTCGCGCGGCAAAGTGTACGTGGGGCAAACGGGGCGCTGCCTCAACATTCGCCTGCGCGAGCATCATAGCTCTCTCAAGGGTGCGCCGTATTCGCATTTGGCCGCCCACTGTGCCGCTTGTGGCTGCTCACCGGAGTTCTGCCGCACGACCACTGTTTTTGGACACAATGAGGCTCGAGTCAGAGAGATTGCTGAAGCCTTTGCTATCAGCAAAAATGGTGACACGTTTGTCAACACTCCATCGATTGCGTTGCTCGATTGTGAGATGGCTTACTTGGACTACTCTTAAACTTGCTGTATGCCTGCATTCGCTTGTCATGTGCTTAGGTTGCGCGCGCATCTCTGTTTCTTTCCTCTCTTTTTCTTTTCTTTGTGCTTGAATAAAGCATTTAGTTGTCAGTCAGCGCTCGTGTTGTGCAGTCTCCTCTTTGTGTCTCGTTTCTTGCGCTGTTTAATATGAACCCCAACCAACTAGCCCAACTCTCCCTTTTGCTTCAATATCCATACTAAAAGCTTTACAACAGCCGGGGTACTCCTCTGAGTACCCCGACTGGTTAAGCAGTTCTGCAAATAACTAGATACAGCGACTCGCCAGGTGCCTTTCTCTGAAACAATTGCTCGAAATCGAATCCCGTTATTATATGTTTTCGCCGAAAAACACAATTCCAAAGTAAGTGATTTAGCCTTCTTGACATTACAAGCTATTCTCGAGGTTATGTCTTAACAAAAGGTCAAGAGCACTTTGCCTAACTACCGATGCTTTCTCGTCTTACCGTCCTAAAATTCATTTTAGGGCTCTTAATGCTTTTGTTTTAGAACAAGCTGTCCGGCATAATTACAAAATACCCTTCCTGATCTGAAAGTACTGGCCTGAGTTTCTTCTCCACACAATAATTAACCAAAGGCCGGATAGGATCAGGACACTTGAGATGCATGTTAGATCTCTTGATACTAGCAACGCAGTCTGAAATGCAGTGGGAGCGCTCTTCAGGAACTAGTCCAGTGATTGTACGCGGCAAACTTAATATATAATATAATTGTTGAGGTTAACCGTCCTAAACTACGATTTGATTATGAGAGACGCTGTAGTGGAGGGCTCCGGAAATTTTGACCATCTGGTGTGATTTAACGTGCAGCTAGATCTAAGTACACGGGCCTCAAGCATTTTCGCCTCCATCGAAAATGCGGCCGCCGGGGCCGGGATTCGACCTGCGGGTCAGCAGTCCAGCATCATAACCACTAGACCACCGTGGCGGGTTCAGCCTAAAACAGTATTTGGGACCTAAGGCTAGGGTTCTGCGGTGACTATCATCTAAGGCAGCTCTTACAAGGACTAGCAAGTTATTTCGCTGTGAAACAGTACAAATAATATTCCTGTTAAATAGTTGACGTTCTCGAAGTTTTACCCTCCATATGAATTCCGCATGCTGGTTAGCTACCCTCATCTACTCGGCGTACAGCTGCTTCTGGCGGCGATCGTCACGCGGAGAAGAGCAACAGACATTGAGGCATCCCTGGTAGAAACTGACTTGACGCCAAGATTCCGCGGCCAATATGGCACATATCCTCCTAGCATGTCCGATAGATAGTTGCAGAAAGGCGCACAAAAGTTGAACTTCAACTGGGCAAACTCTAATCTTGTGTCCGTGCTTGCACGCCCTGTCTTTTTAGAATGAATACTCACCAACTAGCTCAGCTCTCTGTTATTCTAAGTTATCTCTAATACCTTTTTTCAAAACTACGCTAAAATCTGGATGGAGCAAGAGAGACGCAAGTGCTGTGCTCACTTCTGTCGCACAATACCCCATTTCTAGCGCCATTTTCAACGAATCAATAATCATGTCATAGCAAGCTTGCTCTAAAACCCTCTTTTTTTATCACACCACACTCTTTGCCAATTAATGTGCCAGAAGTAATGTGATGAACGGAAGACAAAGCGGCACACCGTTAAATATAATAAACACGCCGGCTGTTTCTGATTGCAATAGCCGGGAGCAGTTCTATAGCAAGAATAATTTGACGAGATTCTAAGCTTATTCACTAACGGCCACGAGCGAGGATAAGCTTTATCGATGACCAGCTATAATTTAACTATAGAACCTTTGCCTCGTTTTTTTTTTCTGCGTGTAGTGGTGCGATCAAGTTAGTCGGCTATTTTCAAGGTGTGGTCGTCTGTAGGCACATTCTCCGTATGCTATAAGCATCGTAAAGTACAAACATGGCCTCCGAGATTGTGCGCCGGCGGGTTTCTCTCTGGCCGTGCCAATCGCTGCGCTCCCAAGCAAAAAAAAAATGTAATGCGTCTCGCGCGCACAGCTACCGCGTGAGGGCGCGTTACCCAAAGAATCAGGCGGCAGCGAAGACCGCGGCAGAAAGCAGAGCGCACGGTATAATAGCGTCAGTACCGTAGCCAGGAATTTTTTTCAGGAGGGGGGGGGATTGCTCAAAGCCTTGACAATTTGAGAAAAACACCTATTTTCATTATTTATTTTAGGTAAAACACCATGTATCATAAAAATTTCCATGTATCATAAAAACACCATGTATCATAGAGATAAGCGTTTCTTCATTGCCATCGAGATGGCGCAAGGAGCCCAACGGGCGTAGGGAGCCTTCATGTGCGCGCCTTCGTGCCTCCGTCGGTGGCACGGAGGCGCGCATATGAAATTCCCTGAAATCGCATTTAAAAGTCGTCGGCCAGCTCGCTCGTTTCTTCTAATATTTGCGCAGAGATAACCTTGCCCTTCCGCTGTCTGCTCGCGTGGTATACTCGCGGACAATTTTTCTCGGCAATGAAGGGAAAGCTACGGGACTCCCTCGCGTAGCAGTCTGCACATGTACTGCTACGCGAGGGAGTCCGCGAAGTGGTCCTCGTAACGCCGTGGAAAGTGATGGCTAGCGTTGCATTTCGACGCAAACGCTGCTTAGGGTCTAAGGCACGGGTAAAAGGCGCGACTTTTTCACGCACGAAAAAACGCAAAGTGACAACGTGTAAAATAATAATAATAATAATGCTTTATTAACATTTGGCACAGTAACAATGTGATACAAAATTGGCCTGCCAAAGCCTCATTGGGCTTGAAGGGCAGAGCCGGCAGACAGCAGACAACAGGAATTCATTTGTCTATAGGACCACTTAAATGCAGACACCTTTTTTTTTTATCTTTTCGCGCATACATACAAACAATAGACGCACATGTACAGCATTGCACGAAGAAATGAAACTAATGGTAATACATATAACGTCACCTAGCCTTACATGAGTTGATCATTCGTAAATGGCAAACATACAATAATAGAAGACCATCAGAGTTTCGGTGATGTAAAGAAAAAAAAAAATAAGCGGGAAAACCACGAAAAACGAAAGAACACATGATAAAGCAATGTAACATCATTCAAACCTGTAGAGAAAAAAAATTAAATGCCTTTAATACACCCACAGCTATGCGCAGCCTGAAATACATGGTTACCTTAAGGTTTTGATACCGCAACGGCATTTACCGAATGAAAAGTAAAGACATCACGAAGTAGTTAAAGATTGATACGACGGAGAAGTTGCTTAAGCTTGAATTTTGTTTTTGCACGGAAGACACTCGGGGGTAGTTGATTAAGGCGAGACGGTATAAAGTAGCTACGAGTGCGCTGACCGTATCTGGTGGAGCAGCGAATCACTCGAAAACGGTTTTTAGGTCGGAGGCAGCGTGTAGGGACGTAAGGAACTTTAAACTTGTTAGACCAAAAATGCCTTAGGACAGCTGTCTCAGTCAGAAGGGCATCAAAGTTGGAGCATCGTAATGATTTAAAAAGGTCTGTGCCTGAGGGCAGTCTTAAATCATAACTAATCACTTTCAAAATTGTACGAAGTATAGAGTCTATTCTATTTTTCCAACGAATCGCGCAGTGACCGAACGCCGTAACACCATACCGAAGAACACTATAACCTAAGGCTTTCAGTATCATTTTGCGAATAGATAGTGGTGTATAGTATCTCATAGTGTATAATGTACGAGAGACTGCCCTGAGCCTTGAACAAACATACGCCAGGTGAGAATTCCAGGCGAAGTCACTGTCAAGAAATACCCCAAGGTATTTAACAGATGAAACATATGGAACAGGTGTACAAGAACACGGAGAGCAAGACGAACAGTGAGCCAGCAATGGGACGCTTAAACTAACTTTTTTTAGTGGGTTATGGAAACAAATGAGCTGTGTTTTAGAGACGTTTACATTAATCACATTATTGGCGAACCAGTTCATCAAATGTATCGTAGAATCTTGCAGAAGGGAAACTGCTTCTGGAAAACGGGAATGCCGAGACAAAATGACAGTGTCGTCAGCGTATTGAAATATGCAAGTAGACACAGCCGCGGCGAGATCATTGACATATAAGTTGAAAAGTAGTGGGCTTAATATTGATCCCTGGGGCACTCCGGCTTTTATAGAGGTTATATTGCTGCGGTACTGTCCTATGGATACTAGCTGTGCTCTACCGTCTAAAAAGTTGGTAAGTAATTTTAAAAAAGGCCCACGAAATCCAGTCAATGAGAGTTTTGTTAATAGTAGACTATGACACACACTATCAAAAGCTTTGCTGACATCCACGAATAGAGCACATACAACCTGGTTGGCTTCGAAAGCAGAATTTATAAGGTCTGAAATATCCTCTAGGAGGTCCTGTGTGCCTTTACCTGGTATAAAACCATATTGCGCATTTGATATAACGTTATTGGCATCAAGGTACGTGAACATAGCTTGCAAGATGTGTTTTTCCAGTATTTGAGAGATGCAAGGTAAAATAGAGATGGGACGGTAATTTTCATGCTTATTTCGTGCAGCACCCTTGAACAACGGTATCACAAGGGCCTTTTTCATTTCTGCTGGGATAATTCCAGTGTCAACGATATGGTTGAGCAATGTTAATAATACACACTTAATAGCATTAAAGTTTCTGCGTAACTCATCTACTGATATTCCGTCAATGCCAGGTGATTTATTAGATTTTAAGTTGAAAAGGATTGATTTGAGGTCACATTCTGAAATAGAAGGAAGATACGCTGATTTGCATGCGCTGTATTTTAGAGTACATACTTCGGGGTGTGGTTTAACAATACCAGAGACGCGTGAAAAGAAAGTATTGAATTCATTCGCAACAGTGATTCCATCATCTGCAAAGTGCGAGAGAAGCGATAACTGATGGCCATCACGTTTAGATACGCCTCTTAATTCATTTATTAGAGACCAAGTCTTTTTCATGTTCGAGTGAGCTTCGCTAAATTTTCCACGTAGGTGATTTCTCTTGGCCCACCGGATCATGGCGTTCACTCGATTCCTACATAGTTTAAATTTTTGGTGCAACTCAGGTTGGTTCGGAGCCCGTTTCGCTTGGGTCCACAAAAGGTCTTTCTCCTTGATTGCAGCTAATATTTGTGGCGACAGCCATTTGTTCTCTTCTCGGCGTAATCGTATCTTTACACAGCGGGTACATTTTTTCCTGTAGTTATCGAGTATCTGAACAAAATAATCGTATAAATTGGCTGGGGAGACAGTGCATAATACAGAGTGCCAGTCATGCTTTGTAATACAGTCGTCGAAAAGCTTTGGATGTACAATGGAAATTTCTTTTTTTGTACTGCCTTTTTTTGGAGGTTTCGAGCAGTTTACAAGACTACAGCAGATAAAATAATGATCAGCGACCTTGGTTTCATCGACTGCTGCCTGTGTAATAAGATTAGAACAACGGACATTAATGTGGTCAATGCACGATTTCACCAGTTTTCCCGATAGAAATTCTTCACGTGTCGGTAGATGTATAGCACCTTCCAAACCCCATTTCGATAAAAGGTCAAGATAATCAGCAACCAGTGGCACAGCAGGGCGAAGGGTATCAATATTGATGTCGCCCAGCACAAGCACGTTGTCGTCAAGAGAATGGGATGATAGCGCTGCATCAAGTTCTGATAAGAACAATCGGACGTTGCAGCATGGGGGCCGGTAGAGCGACAATATAGTTGCCGATAACTCAGCAGCGCATAGGCGCAAAGCGACCACTTCTGCTTGCGAAAATGAAAGCGTTAACCTTGATACCGACCATGCGTCTTTTACAAATACGGCCACACCCCCTCCCCTGCGCAGCGAGCGCGTGTATGAAAACAGTTGATAACCGGGAATGGAATACGACGAAATGCATTCAGCGGAGGCATTAATTTCAGTCAGCACAAATATGTCACAAATAGACACGAAAGGAGAGATCAGCGCACAGAAATGATTCCAGTGTTTCCGGATGCTGCGGATATTAACATGAATAGCTGTTAATGCATTATTAGAACTCAAAATGAAGTTATGGGCTTCTGAAAAGCTACCAAATGAGGGTGTGTTGGAAATGCCCATATTTAGATAAGTTTCTCGAGATCCATTAGAGTATCGATGCGGACGAGAGGAGAGCCTTCCATCTTTCTCGCCAGCACCTTTCCATCGCGTGTCCAGACAAACTTATATTCTTTTTCCCTTCCTCTCATGCGAGCTTGACGAAACAAATCCCGATTAAAACGAGTCAAATTATCATTGAAATAAAGGCGAGTATTCGGATCCATACCATCCAACACAAGTTTTGGGAGACCTTTGCGAGCATCCAGCCATTTTTGTTTGATTGCAACGGTGTGTGCTTGAACAATGATAGCCGGAATGCTATCCCTGCGAGCTGGCAGCCTGTGAACAACTGCGACATCCGAAGGCTGAAATTCTATACCTAGACTCTCTGCCACCCTGCCAAGTATAGACATGAGGTTCTCGTTGCGCTCGATGGGCAAACCATGTATCTCAAAGTTGCATCTCCTGGTATATTGTTCAAGGGCATTGATCTCGGTGTTCATGGTGTGGATGGTAGCATCCTGAGCAGAAACGGTTGTGGACAGTGACTCGCACTGAGCCCGAAGTTCACCAACTTCAGCTTGGCTATCCGATACAGTGGAGAGAACGGAGTCATACTTCGCAGAGAGGAATTCGATAGACTTTTGTACTTCTCCTACAGTCTCAGCCAGCCTTTCTGCCGTGGATTTGAACGATAGTAATTCCTCTACTTTAACCACAAGCGCTCCGACTGTTGTTGTAAGCTGATCGAGTTTTTGGCTTACTGATGTCAATTGATGGGAGAACGAAGCATCACTTGTCGCCGCTCCAGATTGTTTGCAAGCCTGACACGACCAAGCTTCACGCCTCTCAATTGACATCTTAGTGTAGGTACCCTCAGCAATCGCGGAACAATTTTTGCCAAGGTGATACCCTCGCTTACACAACATACACGTCACAAATTTGCCATCCGTTGGCAGCAACTGGGAGCACAGGGCACAACTATTTGACATCTTGGTGCAGTCAGCGGCAAACAAAGATATGACAAAATAGAAACAGGTCGATACCAAAAGCTCACCTGCCGATTAGAAGAATAAAAAGTGGTTAGCAGCAGGCCACAGTTTGCCGCTGACTGCACAGGGGTGTGGCAGAAGCAGGGTTTAAGTAAACCACAGTCGACGCCAGGAGGACGAAGGCTCCAGCATCGGTGACTTCAACGGTAATGGGGGTGGCGGCACACAGCTCAAGACGTCCACGATAGCAGCCCAGCGCATGCGTCGACGCGTATTCCGAGACGAAAGTAGGCTCCGCAGATGAACGATCCACCACGCACTGATACGAAGGTGACTGGGTATCCTGCCGATTAGAAGAATAAAAAGTGGTTAGCAGCAGGCCACAGTTTGCCGCTGACTGCACAGGGGTGTGGCAGAAGCAGGGTTTAAGTAAACCACAGTCGACGCCAGGAGGACGAAGGCTCCAGCATCGGTGACTTCAACGGTAATGGGGGTGGCGGCACACAGCTCAAGACGTCCACGATAGCAGCCCAGCGCATGCGTCGACGCGTATTCCGAGACGAAAGTAGGCTCCGCAGATGAACGATCCACCACGCACTGATACGAAGGTGACTGGGTATCCTGCCGATTAGAAGAATAAAAAGTGGTTAGCAGCAGGCCACAGTTTGCCGCTGACTAAAGTAAGACCAATACATATATCTCGCTTGTGAGCGCTGCGTTCCGTCTCAAAAAGCTACATGTAGAAAATGAAGGAGTATTTTACATATCTCACGCAGAAAATTTTGACGCAATTGTGGGACTATATTCACTAGCGTTAGGATACGTGCATTGTGGCTCTGTAGCCTTCGCTTCATTGCCATGAAAAGTTGTCCGCGAGTATAGTTGCTGCCGGAGGGCGGGGAGGGGGGGGGGTAACAGATGTTTATGCAGCGTAGGAGCCCGTCCATCACGGGCCGCTTTTCTTGCTATCGCATTCATTGCTTCGGCCTTGTGGCGAAACTATGACATTTTTATTACAGTCCGTTTCATATCGGCGCGAAATACCTCAATTTGAGAAATATAGGGGTGTTGTAGCATCCTTATTTCTCGAGATGTGTATGGGTGGAAACTGGGCTGATTTTCGTCGGTGAATCATATTCTCCTCCTATCGTGACATATCATTTTACTATTTGATCGCGTAAAGGTATTTCTTAGGTAGCCAACCCAAGCATTGTTACGCTCTAGAGAGAAACGCTCAAGATAACCGAGTGCCCTGGTCATGTCATTGAAGTAGGGTCATAAGTAATCCTGCCGGAATATTGTTGCAGGCTTTCATTAGCCAACCTACATTTACTCCACAAGTCCAGCGGCGTAGCTAGAAATTTTTTTTTCGGGGGGGGGGGGGGGGGGGGGGGGGGGGGGGGGGGGGGGGCTTCAACCATACTTTATGTATGTTGGTGCGTGCGTTTGTATGCGTGCGTGTATATATAAAATTGTTTTTGGACCTTAAAGGGGCCATGATGACACCCAATTTTCGATCATAATCTGTGCTATGTCGGTTAATCCTTGTGCGTTCACAAACAAGCTGGCAAAATTTTAGCCGATTTGGTCGAGCAGTTACTTTATATTTGAATATCTTTTAAACAGGTGAGCAGCCTGAGAGTGGGGCAACACTGACGCTTTCGCGAGCCGTGACGTGACGAGCTGCTTGCTTTGCGAGCGTCTGCATTCCGGTGAACGATATTGTTCCGTGGTCATCTGCGCGTTCAATTGAGCTAGTTCATGTTCCTTCAGCTTGGCATTGAAAGTGAATGATTTCAGGGGATGTAACTTTGGCAAAAAACGATGGCACCGCACCGTGCAGCAGATGACGTCACACGCGCCATGGAAAAATGGCGGTCGCCGACTGTGGGCGGCGTTTATAACCGGCGACTTCTACGGCTCATTTTCCACTGAAACACTCTTATACAGGCCAAACTTTTAAATATGTATAGGCATAATAGACCCTCTACTTCTATTTGTCGCTGAAAACCGCAAATTGTTGGGTGTCCGTGTCATGACCCCTCTAAACCCCAGATAATATTTTTATATATACGCAAGCAAAACTGAAAAATTTCGACGGGGGGGAAAGGTATAATCCTCCCCCCCCCCCCCCCCCCCCCCCGTGGCTACATCCCTGAACACGTCGTTCACAGTGGAAGTGCCTGAGTTGTCATCGTCTGATTTTTCATCGTCTCTGTTTTGCCTGTTCTCGTAGCACAGTGGCAATATCAATATCATCTGCTACGTGTACTGTACACCCGACTGCATCCAAAGGGTCGCACATGCAACGGAATGGCGTCCTTCAGAAGGAAAACTAAGTACTCATCCAGGAGGACAACTGAAAAAAGAAAAAGCGCAAATTGTGACTGCTATGTAACGCCCAGTGTCTTATACCAGGTACACCAAACTTTGAACGCGTGTTGCATTCTTTGAGAAAAAACTAAAGATGTTGATGTTCGTTTTTACAACGACCTACGTATCTACTAAACACCGTAAAACTCACAATGCAAATGGGCGATCATAAATGAACAAAACGCACCTGCAACCTGTCTGGAGCCGTCTAGACCACGGTGTAAGAAAGTTAGGTGCTGACACTCGCCGCTCCATTCGAGGAGAGGGCGCGGGCAGATTGTGTTCGCCGATGACCTTGAGCCACGAGAAGTTTTCGCGGCGCGCGTTGAGATGGCGCTACGGCCAGGGGTCTCATAAAGTCACTGTAACGGGAAAAGTACCGCGTTCGTTTTCTCTTCGCCGCCGCGCCGTTTCGACGGCTTCGCCACACAAATGGTCCAGCTCGCTCGCCTCGCTAGCGTCTCCCGGCCGCCGACGCACGGCGCTTTGGAGGGCGATTGTTTTTATAGCCTCAGAAAATCGTGAAGGAACATTATGACATCCCGTATCGTTTTGACATTTCGTCGCAAGCCTGTCGAGGCATCTAAGAATGCCTGGGTGCTGCGCTTTTCGCTGAAACAACCGGCGGGAAACTGGCAAAGCCCTCATGCTATTCCCAGCGGGAAGAAGGATGCCAAGCGACGGGCTTTGTGCCTGCACAGAACACGGTGGGAAAATTTTGTAACCACGAGTGATACCGCCTTAGAGGCAAGCGTTTCACTGAGAATTCGCATATGTTGCTTCGGCGAATGTCTGCGTCTCCCCTGCACTAGTGCAGCTTGTTTCGCGTGGTTGCCGCAGAAGGTTCATGCACAATAACATTGCTGGGCAGCTCTTAATTATGCTTGGCGCAAAATTGACGCTTTTGGGCTCACATATGACGATCAGCGCGCCATGAGAACAGACTGCTACAGATTGGTATTGCGTGACGTGGCTGCATGACGAGCATAAATAACAGGTGGTAACATGAAAATAATGGCACGCATGTCATGAAAGGCATGATTTACATGCTATGCTCGCCCCGCCACGGTGGTCTAGTGGGTATGGCGCTCGACTGCTGACCCGAAGGTCATGGGATCGAATCCCGGCCGCGGCGGCTGCATTTTCGATGGAGGCGGAAATGTTTGAGGCCCGTGTACTTAGATTTAGGTGCACGTTAAAGAACCCCAGGTGGTCGAAATTTCCGGAGCCCTCCACTATGGCGTCTCTCATAATCAAATCGTGGTTTTGGGACATTAAACCCCAGGTATTATTATTATTACATGCTATGTTCATGGTGCACTCGCGGCCGGTTCGCTGGCTTGATATGGACCAAAATCGGTATTGCGTTACGTGACTATATGACGAACATAACTACCAGGTGATAACATGAAAATAATGGCACGCATGTCATGTAAGGCATGATTCACATGTTACCACCTGTCACTAACGTTCGTCATACAGAAATATCTCGTCATATCAATTTTGGTATATATGCATTTCATTAAACGACCGCGAGCGCCCCGAGACCATGTCATGTAAATCATGTTTTACATGGGATGCCTCTCATGATTTGCACGTTACAACCAGTAACTTGCGTTCGCCATACACTCTTGTCACGCCATACCAATTTTGGTGTGTATCCAGCCAACTAAGCGGCCGCGAGCCCACCATGAGCGTGGCATGTAAATCATGCCGTACATGGCATGCATATCATTATTTTCATGTCATCACGGGTAATTTATATTCGTCATACAGTCATGTTATGCCATACCAAATTAGGTGTACATCACCTTAGCGAAACGGCCAGGAGAGCACAAAGTCGTGGGCGGCTAGATAGATAGATAGATAGATAGATAGATAGATAGATAGATAGATAGATAGATAGATAGATAGATAGATAGATAGATAGATAGATAGATAGATAGATAGATAGATAGATACGTTTAAAGTCGCAGAGGTTCGCTAATAAATGCTTGGCATTTAATAAATACCGACAGCCGAGCGCGTAAATGCCGCGCAGTTCGCATTTATTTATCCCATTAGACGCGTGCTTGCGCGTGTAGGCAAGTGATAACTGCCGCTGTTTATTTCCTATTCAGTTAGAGAACAACGGTATGCTTCATTCGGGACTGCAAAAGCGCACGCAATGCGTAAAAAATGCGTCACTCCGCGTGCTGCGGCCACGCTGCTGCGGCCACGCTGGACCAAATATGGCGGCGGGCAGGATGGTCGCAGTACTTTTCCCGTTCCAGTGACTTTAGGGTCTCAGGGGTTCGCGCGCAAAGAAAGGTCTTCCTGAAAGCTTTGTGTGCATGACATTCTGTGATTTATAAACGCGTTGCCCTGTGCCTGTGAGCCCTGTCAGTGCATTTGTTTTGCTAATTAATGTATTGTGATTGAGTGCACGTATACCTCGACGCTGTGTATGATGCCGAGTACCCTTTAGCGGCGTTGTCGCTGGCTGCGCCTCGAAATGGGCAAAAAATGTTGTCCCGAATTGCAAGTCGGGGTATAGGACTTGTGCGGAGCGTGTGTCGCTTTTCAAGGCTCCGCGTGAAACAGAGCGCTTAGATAAGTGCCGACGGGCGATTCCGAGAGCAGACAGAGTATTGGAGCCGACTAGCCACGTATGCAACATCGATATCCACACGCAGACACTACACATATACACAAACACACATACACACAAACACGCACACACACAAAAGCACACACATACACACGCACACGCGCACATGCCCTCACACACACGCACGCGCGCACGTGCGCACGCACACACGCAATACGCACACACACGCACACACACGCACATGCATACAGACAGGCACACATAGGCACGCACGCACGCATATGCACACACACGCGCGCACGCGCACGAATGCGCACGCACATGCCCTTACACACGCGCACGCACACATGTACTCACACACACGCAGACACGCGTACGCACACAAACGCACATGCATACAGACACGTACACATACTCATGCACGCACGCAAATGCACACACACGCGCACGCACATGTTCTTACACACGCGCACGCACGCACACGTGCACTCACACACACGCACACACGCGATACACACAAACACGCACACACATGCACGCGCACGCACACAAATGCACACACGCACATGCACACAGACGCGCACACATACGCACGCACGCACGAAAAATCACACACACGCAGGCACATGCCCTGCGCGCACACGCGCACGCATTCACACACACGCAGATACACACACGCGCGCGCACGCAGTACACACACACACACACATGCACGCGCACGCACACAAATGCACACAAGCACATGCACACAGACGCGCACATACGCACGCACGCACGCAGGCACGCAAGTGCACACACATGCGCGCACGCACATGCCCTTACACACGCGCACGCACACACGTACTCACACACACGCAGGTACACTTGCACGCACACACAAACACACACATACACAGGCTCACACACACCCGCGCAAGCACACACTCGCAATACACACAAGCGCGCACACACACGAGCACGCACGCACACTATCGCCTTCCTTATCGCTAGCGTGTCTTCGCTCTTCGGTGGAGACTGCCTCAAGGTAAGCCAAACCGCAAACGCCCTCGAGCTGCTATCCTTCGAGTTGCTATCCTTATAGCAGCTACCTCGAATTTTCACTCACGGCCAACGCTGCATTTTTGCTCAGAACCAAAGACGCCGACGCCGCCGACAGCGCCGACACCGGAATTTCAGCGCAACGAGCTCTTCAACGCGGTCGCGCTAAATGCGACCGCTCTCCAGACCAACGTTTGCTGCTGTCGGAACATTTATATCACAAGAACGCTGTTGGGAAATATTCTTCCGATACAATTAAAAATCAGTCTCGTTACTGCAGAATCTCAGTGTACTAATTTATTCACATCTGTGTGCATAAGTATATCTATGTGCATAAGTATAAACAAGCGAGGCTCCGCAGCAATAACCTACTAGTACGGTGTACTAGAAGGGGGCAGTGGAACGAACGAAGCGGCCGCGCCGTATCTCGGCTGATGCTCCGACGGGCGATCGTAGCGGCGGCGCCGTAGTCACTTTGTACTGAAGTTGTGAAGAGCGTCTGCATTTGGCGCGCGCGCGTCGCAGCCTACGAAAGCGTGTAATTGCGCGTTTTGAGCGTGTTTAATGCATTACTCAGCTTTAACCGGTGTCTCAACGCGTGCTACGCGCCATGTTTCACGAGTGAATATGCAGACGTCCGAAAATTGCGCCGAGATATTCCCTGTTTTTGGAGCCTGCCGACCCCCAAAGAAGGCTACAATCAGATTTTGCGCACATGCACCTAGCTGCTCACTGATTGCTGTGCGGTTTGCAAGCAACACTTCGAGCCGCGCTACACCATAAGTGACTACTAACACCGACTACGAAGAAATAACCAACCGGCGACGAAAGCCTACAATTCTTCTGCCGGCAGTCTCTACCATATCCAGAGCATTGGTCCTTATATCAGCTCCAATGCACTCGACTGTTTCATGAGTACAAGTAACTCTACCACCGCATTTATATTAGTGACGGCTGCTGAGTTCTGCCAGTTTTGCGCTGTTTCTTTAATGCCGACAGGCTATCTTGTTTCAACAGCGTGCTTCTGCGGTTACCATGCATCGGTTAGGCGACCTTTCAGGTCTTAAAATACCAGGGAGCCGCCGAGCCAAAGGCGCGCGTGCACCTCTGAGGCACAAACTTCATGCATCAGGGCTTATTTCAAGAATACTAAAATTCGAAGATGTAAATATAGCCCGTCGGTTATTCTGCCTACATTCACTACAACCAGTTCTCATTTTCAATGGACAGCTTATATTGCACTTTTCCTGATCTTCTATCGATGATGGCAAAAACTTCTTTTTGACAATGTTTTGTATTATAATTTCATTGCTTTATCTGTCAAGTGTCAAAAGTGAAGCCAGGAGGGGCGGCGGTGCTCTACGCTTTGCGATGTTATGTTTTTATATATGTGTGCATATATATTTACACGCAAAAATACGGACAGTAAAGTCTCACCTCCTCACTCGGCGCCAATAATAATATCCGTGCAACGCCCCTGAGGACGACCGTTATTTGTACCGGTCGAGTTATTTTTGACTTTCAATACCTTTGAGCCCTCGTATTGCCGAAAAAGTCACATTTACACAGTGCATTTGTAAAAATACGCACCGTACACACAGCTTCCCCAAAGCGCGGTAAATGTTCGGCGTGCTTTCGGCAGGATATCAGCACAGAGCTTTCTGAGCACAGTTAAATTCCAATAGAGCAGCTCAGTTACGCTGAATAAACAAGCCGCCGAATCACCACCAGAAGAAAGCATTAGGACAGAAGAAATCAGAATAAGGCATGCCCTTTCTGTTTCCTCTGTCTCTTTCTTTCGGCGGTCGTTCGGCGTCTAGTTAATTGAGAGTAATGTACTAACTAGCCCAACAATTAGTTCGGCTCAATTACGCCGAGATCGCGAATCTTGACGGTCGGTATCAGCCCGTTTTCATTTTTATATTTTGCGTACCTTCCAGCAGTCACTTCGGCTACGAGAACTAATTTGCAGTAGCTCTCAAAGGCATATATGAAGCAAGCATCCATTAAGAGCTTTGAAGTTTCGTCCATCAAGGCTTGCGACGACAAGTCCTACGCTTAATAATGACAGACACGCAACGAAAGCCGCATCAGTAATATTGCCGATTAGCCGGGTGCCGCCGACGCGCCCAGCAGTTCTTGCGCGCGGCGCAACGCGCCTTCAGTACCGAGCGACTGCAGCGCCGCCGCTACGGTCGACGCGGAAGGCATCAGGCGGCGAGGCGCGTTCACGCCACTCGACAGTTCTAGTACACTCTACTACTAGTGCGGATCGGCGCCTTTCCCCAATGAATGGATGGATGGATGGATGCTATGAGCGTCCCCTTTATAACGGGGCGGTGACATGTCTGCCACCATGCTCGAAGAAAAAAGAAAAATCTTCCTTGTTGCATGCTGGCCTAATACCTTATCTACATTGATTGAATCTGTTATTATACCAAAAAAAAAATCACAGCATATCCACGGGGTGAATGATGATGAGTGGGGCGAAGCTACGGAGGGAATCATCTGTAAACCGTGAAACTCTTCCGTGAAATGCGCCCAGTACATAATATAAAGAGTGTGAAACATCGTGTATATATTAAACATCAAACTTTTATTGTACTGTTGGTTTACGTGGTCCCTTCATTATCACTTGTGATCGGTGAAATGCAAGGAAGAAGTCCGCTCCCGAGCGAAAGAGCGCCAAGAGCGACCGCATTCCCCGCTCGCCCTGTGCGAATTAAAGGCAAGGCTAGAGGGAAGACAGGACGCGCGTTCCACGACGCGAGGTCGGTAGCATGCCCAACGAAAGCCAACGGAACGCGATCGTGCAAGTGCTCCGGCTTCGCATCGCCTCATGGTTCCATTTAGCGTCCCAAAACCAAATATATTGCTCAAGGTGTGCCTTGCGTTTTTCGTAGAAATAATTTCTTTATCATGTACATTAAGACGAAAAGTTGAAAGCTCACTAGAGTGTATCGCCCGCAAAGTATGTCTTTTAGTGTGGTTTAACTCTCGTACGGCAGGGTCCTCGCGCCGTTGCCGGTCCACCTCGCCCGTTGACGATCGGGCGAGGTGGCTACATACAACTACTACTACTACACTTTAAGAAAAACATCTGGCGTTCTTTCGTTCTGCTTTTACAAAACATCTGGCGTCTTTCGTTGGTTTATTTCATCAATCAACGGCGTTTTGAACAAAATTTTTATTGTTTAATCACGCACAGGAGAAATCTCACCAGGCACTACCTTGGAGGTAAACAATGGCTGCTAATGGGAATGAGAGACAGAAGAAGTCATCTTTTAGCTAACACTTACACTTCTACTTCTACTAACGTTTCCTACTGGAACATGCCAATGGCTGCTAATGGGGAATGAGAGACAGAAGAATTCGGCTTTTAGTTAACGCGCACGCTGCGAATTTTTTATTGTTCAACAACGCACAGGAGAAATCTCCCACCGGCACCACCTTGGAGGTCAAAGCGTAAGACTTGTTACGGACTACTACGACGATGACGACTACGAGGGACGAACGGGTGCCGCCTTAAGGAGCTTCGCCCGTAAAAATTATAAATTCACGGTCTATCTCTCTGCCTCTTAAGTCAGAATGACCTTATTTATGAGCCCCCGTCCAAGGCCCCGTCTGTTAGCGCCACCTGTCGCAGCCAAAGGAAACAGCCAAGGCGGCGAACACAATCTGGACGCGGCGCCGGCGGCAGACTCATCACCTAACTTATTCTTATACCGTGGTCTAGACGACTGCCTCCACCCTCCTCCGTCTCTTGTTTCTGCGGTGCGACAGGAGGGAAGCCTCGCGGGCGAGATAGATAGATAAACATTTTAATGAAGCTGGAGATGTTTGCCTGGCTGTTCGCCTGACATGCTACTCCAGGTGCTGGGTGATGATTATGATATATACAGTGATAAACGCATAACACATACAGCCACACAAATTCACAAAGTTTCGTTCAGGCGCGTGGCCCGAAAAGAGTCTACAGCGCTATCGTGGCCCGTAGCGCACAGGTGCTGCTTTGCCATGGGCGCAGAACATGTCGCAACTCTAAGCACGATCCCCGTTGAAGATGCAAGGCCGCCTTCACAGACTGTCTCTCTGATGCGTATCGCTTGCATTTACAAAGAACATGATGCAGATCTCCTTGGACGTTACATTGGACGCACATTGGTGAGTGCGACAGCTTAATCTTGCTCCTGAAGTAGTTGGTGTATGGGACGTTTAGTCTGATGCGGTGCATGCATCTTTGCTCTTGTCTGTTTAGGTCTCGCGGCATATCGAAGTTACACGATGGGTCGATCTTGTAAAGTGGTCCATACTGGTGATTAGCGTCTGTCCAGAGGGATCGATGGAGCCGCCAAGCGTGCGCCGATACGAGTGTCGCCGCATCATTTCTCGAGAAAGGTATCTCGACGATTTCTCTCAAGGCGTCATGTCCAGCTTTGGCAGCGTCATCAGCCTGGACGTTGCCTTGTATTCCAAAGTGGGCAGGTATTCACTGCAGAGCAATGCGGTGATGGAGGTCACAGGCTTTGTTGCATAGATATTTGATGTCCATGACGAGTTGGTCTTGCGTGCGTGGAGACTTCAGAGACTGCGAGACTGCAGAGCCGCTCTTGAGTCGGTGAAGATGACCCAAGACTCAGCTGTCTGATCTACAATGTAATTAAAAGCAGCCCGTAGTGCAGCCAGTTCAGTCGCTGTAGATGAAGTACGGTGACTAAGAGTGGCAGAGATGGTGACATTGGCAGATGGAATCCAGACACCAATTGCAGACGATGTAGGTGTAACAGAGCCATCAGTGTAAATATGACGGTGAGCCCTGTAATTGTTTTCCACGTGTTGTAGGGTGAAATATGTTAGTGCTGGTCCGGGTGTACGCCTCTTGTTCTTGAACCCAGGCACAAAAGTGATTATTGACCACGAATGCGGAGCATTGTGCGCTATGGGAGTGCAGCTTTCGCGCCAGCCCCGCCGGCGTCGGTGACATCGCGAGGAGACAGCATGCCGAGTGCTGATGCCGAGTGCCGAGTTTGGTCGGCTCGGTTAGTGTTCCTCTTCATCGTGCACTCGACTTTATTTCTTTGTAACGCGCTCATGCTGCGGCGTTTGCGCGGTTACCTTGCGTGGATGTGTCGCTGGCGTTCTGCGAAAAGGAGAGCAAATTTTCAGAACATGCGGACCTCTTGCAGAGGCACCGCACTTCTAAGTGCTCTGATATAGGAGGCGCATATCTACAGCAAAAAAAGCGCATTTGAGAATGAAGAGGCCCCGGCGTGCACTTTGCCTCTCATACACCTAGACCAGACATTTACAAATTACTGGGAGGTTATATAAAAGCGCAAAACCATTTCATCCTCGCCTCATGCAAGCCGCCCCAACAGCACGGCATTTCCGACGTTCGGCGGCGAGCGCCACGGTGCGTAGGAGGAGCGGGCCGCATCCACCTCTGAGATTACACTCTCTCCGTGCGATTGCGACGGCCGGAGAGGAACCCGCCGGCGCGCAATCTCGGAGGCCGTGGTACAACCCCATTTTGTACAACGTACAATCCTAGACAGCTGCGCGAAATAGTCGCCGGTATTGTGATATACGCACAGGTTTGTCACAAAGCTATAGCTAAGTAGAATTGCGCATAAGTTCTTTCTCGACCGGAACGCTCGAAACACCCCACTCCAACCTTTCGATGCGGCCATCGGCCCGAAAACATCTTCTTTCCTTTCTGCTTTATTGCGCCAAGTCATAGCCCCTGACGACGAGCCTCATTTAAGTAGGTGTGGCTCCTTCTATTCATTAGCGCATCGTGTGAATCGCAATGTGATCCATCTGAATCGAATCGTAGAGTACGAATGCCGCGTAGCCAAGGGGGGGGGGGGGGAGTTGAGAAGCCGTTCAATTTTCGGCCGCGATGCCTCGCTTGCAGATTGCCCGTGAAAGGGTGCGTCTCCCGCGCCTTCCAAAGCAGTGCGTGACGCCGTTTCTTCCATTCCGTTGCCCGCCTTTAAGCGGTAGGAGCGTTACCGGTTCTGGGTGTTTTCAAATGGCAATAACAACAGTCCCACGATGTCGCACTGCTGCTGCTCCCGTTTGGTCGTTATCAATTTGCCGGTTATCGCATTACACGTATTCGCGTGCATGCTGCGCGAGAGGAAAAGGCATTCGTCCTTGCACACTTCTCGCATCCACGCCATTAGTGTTTTTTGTTTTTGCTTTGCTTAGCGATGAAAAGGATATCCAAACATTCAAGAATGTATAGCTTTGTGCACACGATAACATTACTTACAATTAAACGTGACCAGCGAAATCATGTGCAATACACGTGCTTGGGTGAATATTTCGTCTGCAATTAAATTACTTAGTCAAGTGTATGGTTTTACCATTGTTGCTTCTAGGAACAAGAAAAGTAGAATAAATATAACGACGCAAAAGGAATATGAAAAAGCTGGAAGACGCTCTTTTGCCTCAAGAGCAGAACGCGATAGCGTAATCGGGCACCGTTCGCATCGCCTTCTCAATCGCTAGCCTCGCTTCGCTTCTCGGTGGACACCTCAACCGCACCGCAAGGAAAGCAACGTCTGCGTGAGTAGCATTGACCGTTTAAAACTGGCTTGTAGCAAAGCGCGAAAAAAAAAGAGGACAAAGATGAAGTAACAGGCGCTAACTCTCAACAACGATGTTGTTGAAACGTTGTTGAAACAACCTTGCCTCGTTTTTTTCCTCGCTATGCTGCAAGCTAGTTTGCGATGAACCAACAAGCCCATATTGTTACCCTGATATTTAGTACAACGGGCTCCTTTTTGTGTGGTCCTCAGGCCGTATTGCCGCACTCATCGACCCCACTGTTAGCGGCGCGCGAGCGCTAAGCTTTTGCATTCGCAAGAAGCATGCTCCGTCGGATGTCATGGTATTGCTCGGTGCTTTTACACCTTCCTATGGCCATAGAAAAGGGATTTTGAAGATTGTGTGCAGCGAGTGACTTCGACAGGCGCGACTGCTGAGAGACTGCCTGAGTGTGCAGTTTGATCAACATAAGGAATGTGGCGCAAGGAATCTTCTGCGCACACACCTGCGCCTAGCCGACCAGATGACCGAGTTGCTTTGGCAACCTCAGCTGAGGCAACTGCGAGTTCAGGCGAAGAAGTACTGCCGGAAAGCCGCGCGTCACCTCCACGTCCATGAGAGCCTCGGCCTTCGCTAAATCTTCAGGGAAGTTTTTCACTCTTGTAGTTAGTATACCCCATGCAATATGCATACCGCGTGCTTCTGTCTAACCACTGTGAAGCTGCCCTGTATATGATAGTAGCCAGGTTTCCCTCAAGCTGCTCAATGAGGTCATCCTCGCAACCCTGTTGAATAATAAACTCAATTCAGTTCCCAGCAGTCTTTGTGATGTGCTTGGCGTCGGTCCTATGTTTGCCCAGGCTACTAAACCGGAGCTTGTCAGTCGGCCGTGAAGTGTCCAAGAGAGCCCCCGAGCAAGATGCCGCGAGGTTGAACTCGGTTGCCTCTAGTACGCCCTATATGAAGAACCATTCTACGTGTGTCATACCGGTAGACAAGGAGGGCGGCTTTGCTGGTGTCTCCCATAAGTGTTTGTCCGAAAAAACCAGTGATACAATATCTGCTGTATTCAATGAGCGTAATGACGTATCACCTACTTACGAAAGTCTCAGCAAAAGCAATTCAACTATGCAAGAAGTTGAATCATGAAAAACTTGGAAACGATGTACTGAGGTCGGTTAAACTGACTGATTTCTTCGGAGCTAAAACGCACAAAGTAGATGTACACTTACGTGTTATAATATCTGAGAGGGGCACCTGGCAGAAGCAAGTTACCCAGTATTTGTTCTCAAAACTAAATGTTCTTGACATATGCGACCCCTTTAGCGTAAGAAGTGCGGATGAAGTTATTGGTTATTTCTAAACGTAACACTGAAAGAGGCCGCCTCAGAGCCTTCTGAGCCGACATTAAGAATTTGTAGTATTCCATTCCGCACAGCGAACTTCTCCACTCTATCGAACAATATATTGATAGTTATGGCGCTGTTAGGTTTTCGCATAGAACAGGTGTTTCGACAGAAGAGTTCTAGAATTGCTGTATTTTTGCCTATTATCGACTTTTGTTCAGTGGAACAACAGACCGTATCTGAAGAAATATGGAATTAACTGCAAGGAGTCGTGTCTGACTCCGGTGTTTAGAAACCTCTTTTTAGCGAAATTATACAGGGAGATGCGGGAACGCCTCACTGGGTTGACAGTTTTTAAGCAAATTTTTAGGTTTGTGGGCGATATTAACATGAAAGTGTTTTTTATGCCGGGGTCCACTAAAACTTTCATGACGAATTTCGTCACGGAAATATGTCAGCAAAATGAACGCCATCAGATGGCAACGAAAAAAAAACTGTAAGAAAAAACTCGGCGCGTATCGGCGTGCTTCGCTGCAAATGTCATCGAAAGACGATAGTCATCTGCCGGCCGTACTACATGAGTCCTGGTCTCATCCACGGCCACCCGTGATACTGTTCCCAGGGTCACTGCCAGGTGGCAGCACCATATCGTCGGCAGAGGGTTTTTTCGTGCATAGCGTCGTATTTTCAGCGCAGCCTAAGAAACACTCGGGTCTTTAGAATTACGTATCTATGTATTTTATAGTAAAGGAACACACCACCTAATACATACGTATTGATGTTGCGCCTCAGATATGCGTAATTTTTATTTACTTTTCTGACAGCCAATGTTCAAAAGTATGAACGCAGCTACCAGTTCAAGATGGCTAGGCGTTCAGCAAGTGCTTAAACTTTGTCCGGGTGGCTGAATCGTGTGACAGACAGACAGACAGACAGGACAAAATTTCTGCGTTCAAGTATCCCAAAAAAGACTATCATCTTTAAAAATTCCGTTGTCGGAAGTCGAACCCATGACCTCCCGGTCCGCGACGATGGCTGGCGGGCGTTTAGCCCACTGAGCTACCGCCAAACACATAAAGGGGGTCAAATGAACACGCCTTTTATCTTTCACACTTTCCTTTAACAGTGCTCTTGGATGGAGGGATAGCTGCCATGAACGTCCCCTTTATAACGGGGCGGTGACATGTGTGCCACCAGGCTTGAAAAAAACAAAAAACAAAACAAACCGCACTGTTTCTACGACCATCTCATCTTGCGCGTTTCCAATAGAAGTGTAATTTTGTCAACGCTTTAACATGCCGCATGGTGGCGGCTTTAGCCCAAGCCTCTCTTGTGCTAAAGATAGATTTAAGTGAAGTAGACACATTAGGCCAACACTAAAAAAAAGAAGAGAAAGAGGAACAATTTTTTTTTTCGAGCCTGGTGGCACACTTGTCACCGCCCCGTTATAAAGGGAGGGAGCGCTCATAGCATCCATCCATCCTCGCTCATAGCGTCCATCTATATAAAAAAAATCACAGCATATCCACGGGGTGAATGATGATGAGTGGGGCGAAGCTACGGAGGGAATCATCTGTAAACCGTGAAACTCTTCCGTGAAATGCGCCCAGTACATAATATAAAGAGTGTGAAACATCGTGTATATATTAAACATCAAATTTTTATTGTACTGTTGGTTTACGTGGTCCCTTCATTATCACTTGTGATCGGTGAAATGCAAGGAAGAAGTCCGCTCCCGAGCGAAAGAGCGCCAAGAGCGACCGCATTCCCCGCTCCCCCTGTGCGAATTAAAGGCAAGGCTAGAGGGAAGACAGGACGCGCGTTCCACGACGCGAGGTCGGTAGCATGCCCAACGAAAGCCAACGGAACGCGATCGTGCAAGTGCTCCGGCTTCGCATCGCCTCATGGTTCCATTTAGCGTCCCAAAACCAAACATATTGCTCAAGGTGTGCCTTGCGTTTTTCGTAGAAATAATTTCTTTATCATGCACATTAAGACGAAAAGTTGAAAGCTCACTAGAGTGTATCGCCCGCAAAGTATGTCTTTTAGTGTGATTTAACTCTCGTACGGCAGGGTCCTCGCGCCGTTGCCGGTCCACCTCACCCGTTGACGATCGGGCGAGGTGGCTACATGCAACTACTACTACTACACTTTAAGAAAAACATCTGGCGTTCTTTCGTTCTCCTTTTACAAAACATCTGGCGTCTTTCGTTGGTTTATTTCATCAATCAACGGCGTTTTGAACAAAATTTTTATTGTTTAATCACGCACAGGAGAAATCTCACCAGGCACTACCTTGGAGGTAAACAATGGCTGCTAATGGCAATGAGAGACAGAAGAAGTCGGCTTTTAGCTAACACTTACACTTCTACTTCTACTAACGTTTCCTACTGGAACATGCCAATGGCTGCTAATGGGGAATGAGAGACAGAAGAATTCGGCTTTTAGTTAACGTGCACGCTGCGAATTTTTTATTGTTCAACAACGCACAGGAGAAATCTCCCACCGGCACCACCTTGGAGGTCAAAGCGTAAGACTTGTTACTCACTACTACGACCACGACGACTACGAGGGACGAACGGGTGCCGCCTTAAGGAGCTTCGCCCCTAAAAATAGCTCTCCGACGCTCGCCTGGCTGCTGCACCGCGGTCCCCGCTCGCCCTGTGAGAATTAACGGCCACGCTAGTGGGAATACACGACGCGCGTAGCGTTTCTCTTCGCGTTTCACGACGCCTTGAAGGAGTCCATATCGAGCATCAGTGTTTATTATGTGCTTGTTGATGCCATCTTTGCGCGGGATTCACTCTTGATGCCATCTTTGCGCGTGACAGTCACTTCAACGTGACAATATGCGGTGCCCACATATATGTGAAGAACTTCAGCTACCGCAAGGGTTAAACCATGATCATGGGCGTTAGTCGTCTGTACGGAGATGCGCCACTAGGCGTCAACGTGAGTGCGTCCACATCAAGCACTGCTATATCTGCCATAGAATAGTAGACATTGTACGTACAAATGCCCTGTAAAAGATCAACTACTTCTGTGACGACACGTTTCACTTTCGTGTTATACCGATTCCTGTGACGGAGGGATCAGCCATCATTTTTTAAATGCAAAGCAGCTTTTGCTCGGGGCTGTGTCCGTCCTTCCCTTGGCGACCGTCCGCTCAGGAACCATGTGTGCTGGCACGCACCAGCGCGTTCGGGCCTATGTAAGGGGCTGGCTGAGACGCTGTGGCCTCTCCCCCTTACACTCTCTCAGCAATCACGTGGTGGCGTCGGGGAACGAGATTCTGCAGACGCGCGATGAGTCCACGTGGCGTGCTCCAACAAGAGTTCGGGATGAGTAACGCCACAGCAACTACAGTGAAATCATGGTGTGCTCCACTTGCAACGACGCGTTAACATCGGGCAAGGTGCCCGTGATGAACGGAACTTTAAGTCGACCCATGCGCTGCTTCGCATCCTCACACGGCTCCCTTTAGTGGGAGATGGTGTAATTTTTTTTAGTGCGTCTTGACTGCCCCAGCGCATGTTTTGAAAGGCAGCGTGCTGATGAGTTCATAACTGTTATTGAATGTTTGAAACCTCTTGACGTAAGTTTCGAAATGCCAGTCGATAATTCTCAACTTTTTCTTGGCATTCAATTCATATTAACCAATAAATTGACTTGCTGAACTTACAGCCAGAGAGCCCAACAAACGTCGCCTCCAATATCAATCGGCTCATTCCAAGTTCCTTCCAAGTTTTTCCGGCTCATTCCAAGAGGGGCATAACTAACCTGTGTTTCAAAGAAAAAGTTTGGCAGATCCCTCGCGTTGTGGGAATCGGTTTCATTCGAAGCAGTCAGCGAGTACTTCTAGGCTGTATTTTATCGCTTTCACCCAAGCGTTACGAGGTTGATGGACGTGTTTTTCTTAGTGTAGTTGTTGTGTGCAATGTGTGGGCTTACCGGGCACGTCGACAACACTGGCGTTTAGAGGGTAATTTATGGTGCGACGTAGTGTCAGACCTCACGTTAGAGTACATACGTTTGTATTATCGAAACTAAGTGCACTTTATGGTGCTATCATGTGAATAGCATACGTGATTTTCGTTAATGTATTCCTCGTGGTGGAGCAATGCTTCAATATAGCTTGCTGAATCATAGGAATACAAATGTAATGTCTTAGACTGCTATAAAGGCGGAGCCAACACTGGAACCACAGACGTTAATCTGATATGACGCCTGTATCGTAGGAGTACATATGTAGTCTTTATTGCTTTCTTGTAAAATTAGATAGCCAGCACCACAACCACATTTGACGTTGCATTGACATACGCAGGCGTAAGCCTGCGTAGGGTGTTTCTCCAAGCAGTTCCTAGACTTGGTTTGGCTCTGTGGTATAATACCTTATTGCCACGCAGAATGCATGCTTGGGTTCGATTCCTGCTGGGATCCTAATTTTAGATGCGAAGCAGCTTTTGATCGGGGCTGTGCCCGTCCTTCCATTGGCGACCGTCCGCTCGGGAACCATGTGTGCTGGCACGCGCTAGCGCATTCGGGCCTGTCTAAGCGGCTGGATAAGACGCTGTGGCCTCTCCCCCTTACACTCTCTCAGCAATCACGTGATGGCGTCGGGGAACGATATTCTGCAGACGCGCGATGAACCCACATGTTCATTCTAAAAAGAGACAGGGCGTGCAAACACGGACACAAGAAAGAGAACAGGACACCACAAACGGCGTTTGTGGTGTCCCACATGGTCCCGCGTGGCGTGGCGAGGAACCCACGTGGCGTGCTCCAACAACAGTTGGGGACGAGTAACAGCAACAGTAACTACAGTTGGTGTGCTGCACTTGCAAGGACGCGTTAACATCGGGCAAGGTGCCCGTGGTGAACGGAACATTAAGTCGACCCATACATGGTTCCCACATACATGGTTCCCACATACATACATGGACCCATACATGGTTCCCACATGGTTTTCGTTAGTGGGAGATAATGTAATTTTGTTATTCTTTCCATTCTTCGGGTCAACGCTGCCGCTCTCAGATTTTTCTTATCGCTCTCGCATTTAAATTACGAATGTCTGTTCTCGCCGTTCCTTGGTGGATATAAACTGGAAATTACGTGTGGCACGTACCCGTACACCGCGGCCCGTGGTAAACCGCTATGTGCCACACGTCTCTGGAGGAAAGCGTTTGACGACGTACGCGACAGAATTTTAATGTTATAGACCCTTTTCATAAATACGCCACCTGACGGTGGACTTTTCGTCAGTTTCGCTTCGCAAAGGAGCGTGTAATAACCAGCGCCATCGTTAGGGCATGGAAATCTAGCCGTCCAATGCGTGAGTACTGTGATGTTTGTGTTGGCGGCTAGTTCTCTGTGTCATCCGCTGAAGTCTCACCGTTTGCGTGCTTGAACGAGCTCTTAGTACTCGCCGTTGGTCTTTCTGAGGTGCTTCCGCTGAACAATGAGTAACATTTTGTACCCTTCAACGGGTTGGACGAGCAGTTTGGCTCGACTGCCGCGGTTGCGGGACCGTGACCACAGTCAACTCGCGTGCGCGCCCGGACCGGGAAAAAAAGGCTCGCCGAAGCTACAAACTTCTCACCGAAGGAAAGGAAGGACGTCACTGTCGCGGAACTACGCGACCGCAACCGGTGAAAACCCTGTCTGCCGCAAGCCACACGTACCACGCAAATATATTCCGGACGCCACGGGTTGGGTATATTTGTATGCAGTGGCGTAGCCAGGGGGCTGAGGGGGGGGAGGCACACCGGGTTCATGCCCCCTCCCCCCGAATGTTTTTTTTTTTGTGCCATGGCACACAGAGCACAAAATGACACTCGACCACATCTGCGTGCCCGGTCCCCACTGCAGATCAAGGTGGTGCACCCCCCCCCCCCCCCGGAAAAAATTTCTGCCTACGCCCCTATTTGTCTTCAGAAGGACGTTTTGCTGGGCGAGTTGGTAATATTCCATTATTAAACTTAGCGCAAAATAACACGGACAAAGTGAAGTGGTAACATACACAGCGCAGCCTATTTGTCTGTACTAAAAAATGTTGACACGTGGCTTAGGATATACGAGTACTATTCCTACTAAATGAACGGTACGCAACTTCATTTTTATTTTCTGGCTGGCCTTACGAACCCTCGCAGTATTTCTGCACAAACAATCTATTGCAATTCACCGCATGCAAGCACTCGGGAGAACACTATTCATTCGTAAAAGCAAGGCTACACATGGCGCTGTGAAATAAGCACGTCCGTTTCTCTAGCGCGTTTACAAAACGGCGCCCTTCCGTACTTCCGTTTGACATCACGTACGGAGAGAGAGCACGTGCGTTTTTTGTTAGGTTTTACCGCGTACCTTATCGCTGTTGTCGTCGCGATATCCTTGATGGTGGCACATGAGAACGCAGCACGTCTGCACCATTGCAGCACGCCGTCTCTACGAAAAACGTTGATGACAGTTCACGATTCGGCGGTGCTGAAATGTCACGAACAGGCCCGTTGCCGAAGCGTGCGTCGTCTGCAGCAGTGCCCTCACAATGGCGGCAGACTGTAGTTTGCGCGCGCAGCGCTAGGGGCGCCCTTTTTCGAAAAGGGTCTATTGGTGTCATCAGCCCACAGTCATATTCGACAAATGCTCTTACCCTCCCATGCCAATTTTAGTCTATACCAAGTTAAGGAGGTGATTATGAGAGCACCTAGGCTTAGGGGGCTAGATAGATAGATAGATAGATAGATAGATAGATAGATAGATAGATAGATAGATAGATAGATAGATAGATAGATAGATAGATAGATAGATAGATAGATAGATAGATAGATAGATAGATAGATAGATAGATAGATAGATAGAAACGCTCAAAGTGCCAAAAGTTCGCTAAGAAATGGTTCGCATTTATTATTTGATGTGTGTTCTACCTCTGAGCCACGCCATTGCTTGAAAGTGCTTCGGGAAAAAATACGATACAAATGTCATGTAGTGGGTGAAGTCTCCTTAAGGCGTGTAATACTGCCTGGCAGAAGCGTAGAATCGCGCCAGGCGTCAAAACATGTGAATTGCGCAACGAGCAGGTGTTTTAAAGGCCCACCCATTAAAAGCACTCAGACACATTTAATGATCATGAGCTGCAAAAGCGTCAACAAACTGAGCTGCTGCGTAGGTTCGCGTGCGGCCTTACGGACGCGTATTGGGCCCTTCGGTGATTCGCAAAAGGAAGAATTATGGCGTAGTGGACACTCCACAACTGTACTTGCAGGAGGCATTGAAGGATAGCTTGAAACGGCGAATGTTACGCGCACACTCGTTCGTTTCCTTACGGCACGGTTGAGGCATGCACGGAGAACCGAAGCCAGGCTACCAATTGAGAAGGCGATGCGCGCGGGGCCCGATTATACTATCGCGTTCTACTCTTGAGGCGAAGCTCAAGAGTGCTCCAAGCTTTGCACTTTACTGGCAAACGTGTGCTTGCCAAGTACTACTAGAAAAATCTGTCAGTCTTGCAAGAAGTAAAGACGGATATTAGAAAGCGGTCGCATCCTTTTTGCCAGCGACCACTGCATAAGCAAGCCGTCACTGTCATTGTCCGCTTAAAAAATTGAATATTTACGCATGCCCCAAAAATGTTTTCATTTACAGTGTATAAACTGTTCTCTCAGTGTTGTCAGATTATATTGAAGGTTCCTTTCTATGTGCCATGAGTTACAAAACTCAAAGCTATGTTATCACTGTCATGGGATTTTTTGTACGTATATATTACCGATCCTGGAAATACAATTTTGTTGTTGAATGTTAGCGCTTGCGTCAGTCTCTTACTTCATTTCTGTCCTCGCTTTTTCCCGCGCCATGCTGCAAGCCTGTTTAGAATAGCCGTAGCTGCCTCGATACGCAGTGCAGTGCGCGACTTAATTTATGGTGCAAATGATTTGATCACGTTGGAGCCTAAACACTGTCGAAAAAAAAAGACGTTTCAGGCGCCCTTTTGGTAAGCACGAATATACTAGAGAGCCATGACGTTTCTTATGTTTCCTTGTACGCTTCAAGACGTCATATAACTATCAAAGACGTGGTGCACATGGGAGGACGTGAAAATCCAAACTTTGATTTCTAATACCACAGCGAGATCAATGCCGAGCTGATCAGCTGAGAGGCACATAGAGGGATAGGAAGGCTGCCGCTCTCGATGGCAGTCTGTCGCCTTAATTGCGTCGTTCGTTTCAAGGCGGTCAGAGTGAAAAAAAAAACTACAAAAAGAAACAACAATCTAAAAGAGAACATCTGCCTCCTTGGACCTTGATTGCAACCGAGCAAAGTGGAATGTCAAGCACTCTCTCAATTGTGCAGTTTCGCCGGAGAGATGAATTCAGGGAAGAGAAAACCGGTTGAAAACGAAAACACAAATATTAAATAACGAGAAGGCACGCAAGTGGTTTGTACCGAGATTGGCTAAATTGCAAATTATTGATTCCGGAGGGCTTCGTGCTCGCTAAAATGCTGGAAGTTTCATCTCTGCCACGCCATTGCTTCCTAAGCGCAGCAGACTCAGTTGATCAGCAGAGATATTGAGTGGCACGCAGTATTAACAAGCACGCGTCTTGGCACGAGCCGCGGCACACGAGGGCACGTGCCCTGCCGCAAGACTTGGCTCCATTACGAAAAGGCAACTGTAACGTCGAAACGCACCATCCAGTGTTATCTCATCTCATTTTGTATCGTGGCAGAATATATGGCTGCGTAGCGCAGGTGTACGATTCAGTGATCGGATTACTTCGCAAACTCGCTGCCAGCTGAGAAACTTCCATTCGTACAACAAAACTTTTACGGGCCCACGATGTGCATCCGAATCAATAATGTTCTCCTTAAGGGAAACTTCGGTGCATTTTCGACCATATTTGGATATTGCGGTTTTCAAATGGTATTGGCAGTCGTGTAAAAGGAACGGCGGTTCATAATTTGCCGAGAGACTCGTCAATAACTTTAAATAAGCACGAAACGATGCGTTGAAACCGATTCCAAAACAGGGAGCTGCTTCGTGCAGCGTCTACGATGAAGTCATGAAATACAGTGCCAAGCAGCCGGGGCTTGCCAGGGTGTAAACATAGCACACGTGTGTCCTTTAGCGCGCGAAAAGCAGACTGGCGATGTTATCCGACGCGGGACCGAGCTCTGCCAGCCTTTTTGAGCTTGCCAGCAACGATTTCAGCTTCTATGTGAGCGCGGAAGGGTCGCCCTTTGCTTTCGACCCGCCGGCGAGCGAAGCCCGAATTCTTCCTTCAAGTGCGCGCTGTATTTGCAGCTCCTCCGATTGAAGTTATCGGAGCACACACGAGCTATTTGAACTGGGGACCGGTTCACGCGCCGAACCGCAGAAAATCCACTTCTCCTGATGGGCACCATCGAAGGAAACGCGCGATAGCACACACCCGCGGTGTTCCTCGCTTTGTTCTTGCATCCTTCGACGCAACGCCAGTTTCCACCCATCGTTTCTTACCACGTGCATGCTATGCAGCTAAGAAAACCGCGAAATTGTCGTGGCCGCCGCCTCGTTGAAGCGTCCTTCGTCAGCTCGGCGCGGCGTGGTAGGTAGAGCGCATGAAGGAAGTGCAGGAACGTACTTCACGTACACAGGGTGGCCCGCATTTAAGGACGTGATTCCGAAAATGACCGCCCATAATTAACTATAAAAAAAACTCAATGACTTACAGTCGTATAACATGGCACATATATCAGGGTGCAGAACAAAAAGTATGCGAAAAATTTTATTGAAATCGGCGAAGATTGAAAAATTACCGGAGTTCCCCGTTAAATGCATCCAGTTCTTCCAATTTCCGTCCTTGTTCGCAATATTTCATACTATATAAAAACACGATTCCCCTGGTGCTTAAAAGGTTCCTGGGAACATCGAGCACCCGCCTGCGTACGACATGCGGCTACAAATAATGAGAAAGCGAAAAAACTCCAGCCATTTCCACATCCCTAATGCCGTTCGACCGCGAAACTGTAAGCGCGCGAAATCGCGTGCACCATGTCATCATTTGACTTGAATTGACTAAACTTGTCTTGATTTGGTATCATCATCACCATCATCATTTCGCATCATTATCATCGTCATTTCGTTTTATGTATTTCTTTATTCACTCCCCCACTGGTCACGTGACCTGCGTGACGCCAAATAGTACTACTACTACTACTACTACTACTACTAAGGTGACGAGGGCACAGGCTGGACTAATACCCCTGTCACACGGCAAATCTACCATCATTTACAGCAAATGACATTAGGTGAACTTAATGTCATTTTACCTGGCTGCTGTCAGACGACGAAAACAAAATATCATTTTGAAATGATGACCAGGACCTTAGCCCTCGCGAGTCGTGACTTTGAGGGAAATAAAAATCTCTCAAAACTTGCGTGTAACTTGAGTCTAACCTCCGAAAGTAGTCTTTTTTTTTTCTCACTAAAAAGCTTGCCACAGCTGCACGACATAAACGAAGTCAAGCCAAGAGTCAATCGAAAACCAGCATCACCGACGATATGAAGGGGAGTGGGAGCATGACTGACACTCCGGCTGCAGAAATGAGGCGGCGGCAGCTAATTGGCGTAATCACTATTTCGATCACCAAAACACGTGCAACAACGACATGGCCGGCGTCCAGCCGCGATGCCAGCCGCTGTAGTTGAGAGTAGCTTTCTCTCAGAAAAGTTTGCGTGTACTACTTCATTAAAGCAGTAATTTCGATAATCTAGTAAAGAAAAACATATTTACGAATTACAAAAGTTATATGTACTGATGCGTTCAACAATAGTGCGGCAGTATGGGTCGCCAGGTTGGTGCGAAATGAGGACAGATGGAGTGCCGGATGATAGACAACTTAACGCTGCGATTGGAAAGGTGGTGTCGTTTTGGAGCGGCGATGGTGGGTTATCTTCGCTGGGCAGAGGGCAGCGTGATAGCGCATCAGCGTCTAGGTGCTTCTTTCCGGACCTGTAGGTGACATGGAAATTGTACTCCTGCAAGCGAAGCACCCAGCGACCAAGGCGACCGGATAAGTTTTTCAGTGACGAAAGCCAGCACAGTGCGTTATGGTCGGTAACGACTGTGACGTGGCAGCCGTGGAGATACGGGCGAAATTTTCGTACTGCCCAAACAACAGCAAGGCACTCATGCTCGGTGATGGTGTAGTTCTTCCCTGCAACGGTAAGCAACGTAAGCAACGGTAGCGTAAGCAACGACACGTTCGCGCGAGATGTTGTCACGCTGCAGGAGAACCGCACCTGTGTGAAGGATGTTGGGTGCGTCTGGATCGAAGTGGCACAGTACCGGATCCGATGTAAGGGCTTGCTTTAACGCCAGGAAAGAACTCTCGCAGTCTTCGGACCAAACGAAGGGCGCGTTACTTGCGAGGAGTTGATGGAGCGGAGACGCAGGTTCTGCGAAGTCGCGTGTGAAGCGCCGGAAGTAAGAAGCCAACGCAAGAAAGCTGCGCAGGTCCTTTTGACGCTGTGGACGGGGAAAGCTGAGGACGGCGGCAAGCTCGTCAGGGTCCGGCTGAATCCCTTCTTTGCTGACTATGTGACCGATTACCTTAATTGTCTTGCTTGCGAAGCTAGTTTTTTCGGTATTGTGCTGTAGGCCGGCTTTTGCGAGGCAGGCGAGGACTTCCTCAAGACGTCGCAGATATTGCGGGAACGTGGATGAAAACACCACTATGTCGTCTAGATGGCATGGACATGTTTTCCATTTCAGACCACGCAGTACGCTGTCTATCATGCGTTCGAAGGTAGCGGGCGCCAGGGTGTCGGAACGGAACGAAAACGAAAAACGAAAAACGAAAAAAAACGATATTTTTGACCCGAACAAAAACGTAACCGAAACTTTATCTATTGTTTCGTTCCGGAGTGAAACCGAAATTTTTTAAATCGCTTTTCGGTTCACGAAAAAACTTGGCAATCCGGAACAACTGAGGTGATGCAACGTGAGCAATTATGCACATCTCAGTGTACAGTATTAGCGCGTACCTCAGGCACGAATTCCAAAGCAAATATATGTTGAAATTGTGCGAAAAACGAAAACAGGGGTAACCAGAGATGTTTATATTAACGCAAGTGGACTTTTCCGCGCCTGTCACGCAGGCCAGCGTGGAGAGGGCATGGTCGGCACCGAAGTTTGTTACAGCGAAAGCTGTTATGAGATGACAACAGCCGATTTTGGCACCATAGTTGTCCGCCGCCGCCGGTGTCCGTAACCGCTATAGCGTGAAATAGGAAAAATTCAATTGAGAAACAAATTTCTAGGATCTGATTGGATTTTAACCCGTGCCCTGTGCGTGGCCGTCGAGTATTCCACCACAGCGTCACGCTGGTGCTTGTAACTTCTCCGCAAAAATACTCTATACAGGCGTCATGTCGGTCAAGGAATCGTATATGTTGTATAGCGTGGCAGAAGAGTAAAATAGCAACCTGGCGTCACACAATGCCAATTGCTCAAGGAGTCAGTCGTTGAATGGTTTCAACCCGTTACAAAGGGCTCAGCCATAATTATTCATCGTCAACAGCCACAGCACAAAGTGCGCATAATGCCTCACAGATGTGTAGCAGGTACCACGATTCTCCGAAGAATGAGCAAAAATGGCATAGTGGGTGCTTCGCTACTGCAGAAAAATTACGATGATTTATGTCGTAGTGGGTACTTTGCATGTGTACTTGTATTAGTTTCCCCAAGAGAGTCTATACAACGGGCTCTAGAAAGGCCGCTGTTCCAGCTACGCTGTGACTGTATTGCGTGTTCCGTGCATACCTGGCAATTTTTTTTATCATATCAGCGGTATCGCACAGAGAGTGAACTCAATGACGTGCTGCTTTTGAGATCGTGCTCACTCCCTTGACACAAAGCATCCAGCCCGCTAAAAAAAGTCGTATTTGACTTTTGAGAAAATAAACACTATGACTTTGAAGGGTATGGTACTGGTTTGTGCTAGTTGGTAGGAATTCGTGGTACAGTTTCTTCCACTCCTCTGACGAACGTGCCAAGAACGTGTTTACCCCTGTCTCACTTTCTTAATTAGGAGACGGGCAAGTAACTATATCACAAATCCACTGTTTTATATGATTACCTTAACTTCAAATTTTTGCATAAAATACCGTTACGAACCGCTACGGAGCATTTTTTTTTTCGCTTCAGAACACAAACGGAACGGAACTTTTTGCAATGGAACGAAACTAAAACCGAAACGAAAAACATTTCGTTCCGACACCCTGGCGGGCGCATTACAAAGCCCAAAAGGCATCACAATAAACTCGTACAGCCCATATGGGGTGGAAAAGGCGGTCTTCTCTTTGTGAGACTCCGACATCGATATTTGCCAGTACCCTGATCTGAGTTCAAGGCTAGAAAAATACTCGGCGCCATGTAACAAATCCAGTGCGTCGTCGATCCGTGGTAGAGGATAAACATCTTTGCGCGTTATTTTGTTTAGTGCACGGTAATCGACGCAGAAACGAACTGTTCCATCTTTCTTTTGTACTAGAACAACTGGGGATGACCAGGGACTCGAGGAAGGACGTATGATGTTTCGTTGTAGCATGTCTGAGACGTTCTCCTCAATGATCTTGCACTCTGCCAGAGACACGCGATATAGGTGCCGGTGAATAATACGGGAGCCGTCAGTCTGAATGCTGTGGGTAGCGGCGGTAGTCATGCTGAGGACGGGCGAATTCACGTCAAACAAAGAACGGTGTCGGTTCAATAGGGCGAGTAAATCTTGACTCCTTGCAAGTGTTAGTTCAGGGCTTGTGGTTGCCGACAAAAGTGTGGAAGAGGCACTGAGTGGCGGCGAAGTTGACTCTGGTAGTTCTTGGCTCGGAAGGGCAACAGTCACAACGGGATGAGTGTCGACCGCGCAAGTGATGGTTGATCCACAAGGCAGCAGTAAAGATTCGGGGGTTTGATTTAAAGCGTTAAGGAAGGCAGACCCGTCAGAGAGGCGAATAAGGCCTGGAATAATCGCAATGCCTCGAGACAGGGTATGGCATAAGGAAGAATGAGGACATCGCCATCCACAATGCCGTTGGAATTAACGCTTATTATCTCTTCTATAGATAGCCGAAGAACATAATCTGAGCTGGTGACAAGGCGAATGCGCCCTTCGTGTTCAGGCGAAGAGTCAGTGGCATTCAGATGTATGAGACGCTGATCACAAGATATGGAAGCGGAGGCATAAGATAGGAAACCCTACCGCGAAATGAGTTCGTATGTGCACTCACGAAATACCGCAAACACAATGTGATGACGAATGCCATCTAAGCAGACACGAACCGTACACTGTGCCAATGGACGAATGATAGAGTTGGTCGCTGTACGAAGAGGTGGGCCGCAGTAAGGCGTGGTCACTTTTCGAAGGCGGAAACAAAAATCAGCACGAATAATCGAAATGGCAGCGCCAGTGTCCACGAGAGCCTCGACGCGTACACCTTCTACAAACACTACTAACAAGTTCGATGGTCGCTCTGGAGGAACGGCTGTCCGGTGAATGCAGTTTCCCCTCCTAAAACTACATCGGGGAGTTTTCCGAGTGAGCGTTCGTGACATGGGAGGCGGGTCGCAGAGGCGACACTGAACGGCGACGTGGAGAAGGTGACCTGCGGCGAGACTCACGTGAATTCACAGCCATATCAGGACGGTAGGGAGGATAAGGTGAACGATGGTAGGAAGAGCGGTAGGTCGTCCTTTGGTAGCTGGTGGTCGGACGGATGCCTGCGCGTTCGCCGGGAACGTAGCCGCGTTGCCCGTCCTGTTGGCGCCTTCGACAAAAACGGGAGATGTGTCCTCGATAGCCACAGTAGCAACATATGGGTCGAGGAGGGCGCGGAGCGGTGTAGTAAGGCTGTGCACCAGCCGGCGGGGACAAAGAAGCACAGGTGCATGGTCTCCTAGTGTAGGTACAGGGACGGTGGTGGCAGCAGAGAGCGCCGCAACTTCAGCGTACGTTGGCGCCTGGCGAGCGCATGGGGCCGTCGGAACCCGTCAGACGCGATGCGGCCGCGATCTCTTGCCGAATAATGTCTCGCAAGCCGGTTTGGGCAGAAGGTAGAGCAGTTTCCGGAGCGCTGGAAGAGCAGCGCCCGTGAAGCTCTTCACGAGCGATGTCGCGAATCAGCGTACGCAAGTAAAGGGTCGCACGAAGACGAATGTCGGCGGCATCGCAGCATAGGCGAAGAGTCTGGAGTTCCTCATTTAAGTCGTTGGCAAATGGTGATGACATCCTGAGTGGTGACAGGATTTTGCGTATCGAGTGCGCTAAAGGCGACGGTGTTTATGCCTTTAATAATCTGGCGTATTTGGTCGGTCGGGGACATGGTGGCGTTTACACGCTTGCACAATGCAAGAACATCCTCAATGTACGAGGATGTTCTTGTACGAGGAGACTCACCGGGTAGCTGAATGCGTTCAGCAAGCTTCTTCTTTGTTGCTTCAGCGCAAACTGTGGGGGAACCGAAAATTTGACGAAGGTGCTGCGCGAACGTGTCCCATTCGGGAAGATCTGGTTGATGGCTCCAGTACCAGGTTTTCGCCACATCAGACAGGTGAAAGGGGACATTGCGCAACTTCTGTGGGTTGTGCGACCTGTTCAAGTCGCTGACGAGGTCGTAGTTTTGGATCCAGTCTTCTACAGTTTTGGATCCAGTCTAGTGAGCGCGAAATGTGAATGACTCTTCATTCTCTTTACATATCATCATCATTTGTGCATCTTCGCCATCTCTATATATAATCATCAATGTGTTTTCGGCTCGAGCACGTCTGAATAAAGCGGTTCCTCATAAGACGTAATTCAGTAACCATCTCCTTAAAAGGTCCCTGGCGTAGAGACTACGGATTCTGTCCGAAAGCGAATGTGTCATGTCACCTCATTCCACAGAAAATGTTGTTTTCATCGAATGGTATTAGTTTCCCCGTGTGAAAGCAAACAAATGACATTACAAACGAATGGCATTCGCTGTAAATGACATTATATTTGCCGTGTGACAGGGGTATAAGGCACCTTGACTCTAAAAGCGTTCACTATCTGCCTACCAATCTTTGTCAGAAAGCCCATGTGAAGCTGATGGTTTCAGGATAACAACTGCAACGGAGTAGCCAGCACAGGCCTGCGGGCCATAAAATGGTGTTGCCCACAAGCTTATTAAAAGTACAGCCAAGCACAGGAAGGTATGCTGGAGTCGACGCTTCGACAAGCGGACTTGTCTTCAAGGCTGTAACTGTTGCAGCCTCGAAGAAGGCATGCCCGCTTGTCGAAGCATAGGCTCCAGCACACAAACCCTGTTTAAGAATTTTTTGTCACAAGCTTCCATCTTCCTAAAAAAGGCAGGGCTTTCCCCTGCCTTTTTAGGGGCGAAGCTCCTTAAGGCGGCACCCGTTCGTCCCTCGTAGTCGTCGTCGTTGTAGTAGCAGGTAGTAGTAGTAGTCGTAGTCCGTAACAAGTCTTACGCTTTGACCTCCAAGGTGGTGCCGGTGGGAGATTTTTCCTGTGCGTTGTTGAACAATAAAAAATTCGCAGCGTGCGCGTTAACTAAAAGCCGAATTCTTCTGTCTCTCATTCCCCATTAGCAGCCATTGGCATGTTCCAGTAGGAAACGTTAGTAGAAGTAGAAGTGTAAGTGTTAGCTAAAAGCCGACTTCTTCTGTCTCTCATTCCCATTAGCAGCCATTGTTTACCTCCAAGGTAGTGCCTGGTGAGATTTCTCCTGTGCGTGAATAAACAATAAAAATTTTGTTCAAAACGCCGTTGATTGATGAAATAAACCAACGAAAGACGCCAGATGTTTTCTAAAAGCAAAACGAAAGAACGCCAGATGTTTCTAAAGCAAAACGAAAAGACGCCAGCTGCTTAACGAAAGACGCCAGATTTTTCTAAAGCAATGGTTTTCTAAACAATGGAAATTCACAGCGTACATGTAAAATTAAAGTGAGCTGCAAGTCGTCATAACTCATCGAACCTTTAGTATAAACGCGCCCGATCTCACGTCCGTGATGATGTACTGGGCAGAATTCACGGAAGATTCACGGTTTACCGATGAACCTCCGCAGCTTCGCCCACTCATCATCATTCACTCCGTCAATATGCTGTGATTTTTTAGGAATACACCAGGGCACATGAACGCCGCAAACGTGTATAGACGGGATAGAACGAGTTAGGCTAAACTTTGTATGTACAGTAACATACGTCAAAACTTAAGATAAGCTAAAGGACCGCGAACACCTGGCGTGTTGACGTCACGTCCTCCTCGCCGCATTCTCTCTCCCGGCACTCCCTCACATTGCGCCGCCGGGTTACACAGCCTTCGCCTCGCGTTCATCACAGGACAGGGCTAGCGCATGGTGCGCTTGCTCCGGCGCTCGCCAGGTGTCACGCGCCTGGCCCTTCCTCCTCCTCTGCCTCGTGCGTGCCTGCTTACTGCACCAGTTCTCTTCTGTGTTTGGCGTGGTATAGTGCACTAGAACAGGTTTGGTGGACTCACTAGCATTGAACACGTGACGCCGTCGATGTCTCCACTAAGGAATACGCCAGGGCGCACGAACGCCGACAAGTGAGCTCCACTACCAGGCACCCAAGTCAAGGATTAGGGTCACTTCCAGATTTCATTAAATTGCGTGCTTTTCTTTGTCGCAAAAATGCGTGTTTATGATGCGCGATGTAGTGAATGACTCCGCGTTTAATTTGTCCGCGTAAAAATGTTGTCTCATCCAGATACACCACTATTGTGCTATTTTTGCAGAAAAAGAGGAATCAAGAAAAAAAGAAAAACAGACAGCAACAGCGGCTAACAGGGAGCGAATTACCGAAGTTCCATATTAAGGTACAGGTAAAAACAAGAAAGAATGCTCTCATTTCTGAAGCTCCCATACGATCTGGACAAATCTGTTACACTTAAGAAATAGAAATAGAGCCTCTAAATTTTATAGAATAAAGAGTTTGATTTACGAAGCGATACAACAAATTTTCTTCAGAAAGTGCTTAAAAAAAAGGAAGTTTTTCACAACATCATAGGCATAGGCGTGCGCAGGGCTCCTCATCAGCGGGGGGGGGAGGGGGGAGGGGGGGGGGAGGGCGGCCCGTGCGCACGCCTATGGTCCATAGAACAATACAAATTAAACATCCATTTTCAATTATAAAATATTCGCTTATCTGCCTAGTTGTTCAACAGGAGCCACCAGCCAGACGTTATGCACGATCTGCTGCCATCTATCGGCCGCCGTGCGCATTTCCGCCATGTTGAAGGCAAAGCTCGCATTACAACAAATTCCGCATGTGCACACACGAGCGTGCGTATCAACGTGGGGCGGCTGACATGAACGGTAATGCGAACATATTTTCGTGTGCCGCGTTGCTCACATTGAGGAAATTGGGATGCTGAAAAGAGGTTTGCAGGAAACTAACCTTCATATTAGTTGATTTCTTCGCGGCCGACGAGAATCAGCAGATCGTTCCGTTGCTCCGGCTAGTGCTTACGACTAACGCCGTGTACGTTCGCCGTTCCTAATATATGCACTTTCTTTGATTCGAATTTGTAGGCGCAAAGAAGACACGGACGAGAAGGGAGACACACACACAGGGCGCTACTGCCAACAATGTTTCAAACAAACATTCTTGGCAGTGGCGCCCTGTGTGTGCGTCTCCCTTCTCGTCCGTGTCTTCTTTGCGCCTACAAATTCAAATCATGCATTACCAACACGCCCAGTTGCTCACTCTCACATCGTATATGCACTTTGTGACAGCATCGGCACTCATCATGTCACGTGGGAACGAGACAGTTTTCGCGCCGTGAGCTTGCAGGCACAGACAAACCCACTTCATGTACAGGGTCGACCACATCTAAGCTGAACACCTCATTAGTATTCAAACCGGTAAAACTAGAACGTTTCTTGTACTTCACGAGTGCAATGCCCGTTTTGAACGTCTAATCATGGTGTCGACAAACACAGTAATGATTTTCCGAATTATGTATAAAACAACAGCTTCAATGAGGTCTTGAATACTAGTGAGGTAATGTGGACGACTCTGTACGTGCTTCAAAGCTGCATCGCGGCTACTCGCGCATGCCTGCGCGGCTGGTGACATTAACTTGAACTTTTCTTATAAAACTAAAAAAAAATGCTGTTCCGGGAAATGTGCTACATTCGACCGTGGGTGTGCTACCGCTGGTTACGCGCTAAGGTGGTTTCGCAACGGGTCGGGTTGGAATTGTAGGGCACCAGTAGGTCCCGAAAACGACGATGAGCGCGAATATTCTTGGCGTATCGTGTTATATAGGAGCACATGTGGAAAGGTATTCAATAAAATACCAGCTGATTGGCATCTATGTTCACTTTTCACGTGCGTGAGATGCGGAATGTTTTTACATTTTAATCGTGCGGTAATTCTATACATAACATACGTCAGTGACTACGGAATGTAAATATTTTTTATTTCAAAAATAGAAAAGTGGACAACGTTTTATTTAAAATTAGTTGGACAGTACATCAGGTCGACATATGCTGTCCCTTATGAAATGCGCTTTGAATTGGGTCAACAGTACTTTCTTACCGTCATCAATGTGCATAGCCGTGTCGCGCGTTCAAGCCTCTTCCCAACCATCCTACACTACACGCATGATATTGAGATAGCTAACAACCCTTTATTCGCTACACTGAAAACAGACAGACCAAATTTGTAACCTAGCGCAAAGCTTCATTCTCGGCGACGGCAAGCCTGCATGTGACTCGGTGACAAACCTGTACCTTCGTTCGCGTTGTGAGGCAGTTCTTTACATGTAATAACCGTCAACTAGGAAATGCCGGTAACGTGTACAGGCCTTTACACACTCATCTGACGCTTTTATGCCTCGGTTCTTTAACTATCAAAGCAGATACAAGCAAGGAGTTATAGCAGCGACAGCAATACGATTCGGACACAAGCCTCTAACATGGCGCCGAATCGGTAGATTGGTCAAACCTCCGACCGATGGCAGCAATTTTGCATAAGGTCTATAGACTCTAGCAAAGTGGCTAGTTACGGTTCATCAGCCACAGAATCGTTGACCATTTCAAGTGGTGTCTCGCGGTGCCGCAGATTCGGACATCAGAACTTGCGCTGAAATGAAATCTAAGTGGTTGAATAAACATAAATGAGCCTCTTCATGAAGTAGCCATCGCGGCTGTCTAAGTAAGAAAGTTGTCTTATAGGTCGTAGCCTTATTATGATAAATGCGCCGGTGGTTGATGACGGCGCCTAGCAAGTGCAACAACGCGGTGTAAAGGGAGACTGCCTGGGATTCCGCCAGAGAAACCCAAGGTCAACGTAGGGTTTCTGTTGTAGGAGGCAGCGGTCGCACTGTCTATCATTTCTATTACATGAGCACACATTTAAAGACAATCTTCGAGCAGGACGTTTAGCTTTAGTGCACGACTGACCGCTTCATCTGTTCTTAATAAACGTATCTCCAATAATATGCCACGAGTGGAAGCTTGCAAAATCGAAGCTTGTCGTTTATTTATCGGGTACGCTGCGTATGTCCAACGTTACATTTGCTGATATGCTTAGCAACTTGCAAAGTCACTTTGGGTAATCGCGATCACCAATTTCGTAAGCGATGTGTGAAGAACCTGTCGCTTTCTTTACTGTGTGCGCATCAAGTCCTATTTTATCGCCACTAGGGTGAGTGTGATGGTCATTTCAAGACATGTAGACTTACTACTACGCAACTTCACTTCCGCAAATTACGAAGTCGTAAAGGAAATGGTAATCAAATGAACCTTTTTGATTACTTTTTATGTTATGCAAGAAGATACGCGGCAAACATACGCTGAAAAGACAGGCAATTGTAATGGAAATTATTCTTTGAACTGAAATAACGAAGGTAATAAACTAAAGGGAAAAAATTGCGCGGAAAATTTAGTAAGTACTAGGTTGACTGAAATGAAAGACTCGCATTACTCGAGCGGCTTTCTTAACAATTGAGATGCCGTCACCTTTCCGGTGTATTAAATACGAAGCATTTCTTTGCCGTCCTAAGACACCTTGACCGTTCCTATCTACCTAGCTGCCTACACTCCGAGAAAAAAAAAGTCAGAAGAGGGTCACGGCACCGTGACTCTCTTCGGGTTTCAATTTGACCTTTTGGAAGGTAGATAAGAGAAACAGCATTTCGGCAGGAGTCACTAGACTCTCCTGAAGCGCGTTTCGATTGGCTTCCGTGATGAAGGCGCCGTGTATACGCCATACATATCGCGCGTTTGCCGTTCGGCGCCGTTCTGGCGTGGTGGCTCGCCTCGCTCGCCGATGGAGCCAGCCGGGCGGCGCCGCGCCTCCGCCTCCTCTCTCAGTCTGCTCGGTCTTTTGGAATGCGTTGCGTCGGTTTGCGTGATTTGCGTCAGTTGCTTGTCGTGCACTTTTGTGTTCGAACAAGAATGCGCATCTTCGGTGGCGTTGACTCCAGGCTCCGTGCTCGAAGTCACGCTTGGAGGGCGGAATATTCGCGGAGCTGCGGACTAGGACAACGTGCGCCTGTTAACGGCGAGTGTACTGCTTTCGTAGGTACTAATTATACAGCTTTAGCTTAGTGTCTGCAGCAGCTCTGCAGAAGTTATCTGCCAGCCATTTCCAACAGCAGCCTGCGTCCGTGGGGCTGTTGCGGATGCCCCGCTAAAGCTGTGAGTTAACGAGTTGACACCGTTATGCGCGTTGCTGTACAAGCTCCCATAAAATGAGCGATGCAAACAATTATCAAGGGTGTTCTGAGGGGCCAGTTGGTACATGATGCAGAGGGCAAACAGCGCAAAAACGGGCAATTATCAAGGGTCACTTTTTGCTGATCGCACATTGTGTCTGCACTGCTGAAGGTGCAAGATGTCGTTTTGAGATGTGCTTTTGTCTACTTAATAACATTTCCATCAACCTTGAGTGTCCAGCGTGCTTCCGCGCGTGGGAACGTGAAAAAAAGCCCGTCTACAGAACGCCTTGAGGCACTATATATAATGGTTTTTGTTGGCTTAAAGACGGTAGTTTGAGGTGCACATATAGTACGATGCTTAAAGCACGTACGCAGTAGTCACATAAGTTGGAAACGTCTCGCCGGTAAGACGAAAAAGCTCGAGATTTTCGACGGCGCGTGTGGTTGCGGCCGCTGCCGTGCATTCTTTCTTTCGTTTCTGTTTGTTGTTTTCGTGGTTTGCCTACACTGCGATGATGTTCGGCGTTATAACAGAATCAATGAGTGTACGTGACTGCGGAAGCTATCTGCGCTAATTCTAGCATATGACAAGTCTGATCTCGACGGAGACGGCGTCCGCGCGCGCTTGGTGTCGTTCGTGCGCTCGTATTCGAATGTGCTGAGTATTCAAGGATGGGTTACGTTTGTAAAACGTGCGGTCAGTAACCGCTGACGGCGTGCCCCGGACTGCCGGAGGATGTGCTTGGGTATCGGAATGTGCTGGCACAAAGCCGTGCGTATTCTGAAACCAAATTTTGAAGCGATTTCTCAGAAAAGAAGTGCTTTCGTCGTGCATAGCCAGTGCCTATTGCCAAGAGAGGTTCCCGCTGCCTTTTACGTTAAAATTTGATTTCGTTGGAAAATTATTTCGAACGAAACAATCGTGTCAGATGTATGTACAGTAACGGTGTGTTGAACAAAGGGTGGTTTTAAATACAAATAAGCAGTGTCTATGTTTTGGTTATTCCCATAATCCCGGATCACTTCTCCCGCCTCTTCATTTCAAATGAGAGCCGCACTCGGAGAAAAGAAGGTGTCACTTGGTCTGGAGCCTCACCGCTCGTGGTGGGAAAATCAACAGCGGCGTTCGCCCTGTCAACCGAACGAGGCAGTCGGTCCTACATTTCCTTTGGTTCGACAAGACGACGTAGGAAAAGAGGTGAGTGAAACCCACGCAAAGGAGCTTAAACCAATTTCGTTTGCTGTTTAAAAGAGGCTCACATGATTTTGTGCTGCAAGTTTGTCGCCAAGCGACGTGTTACAAAAGCTACTATTTGCAAGTTGTGGTTTACACGATAACGGCAAAAAACTTGCTTCCTTACCATGCCTATTTGCATTTGTTTTTTGTTGTGAGCATTCATTAGGTCCGTGTGAACTACTTCTTGCGCAGATTTTGCAAACTTTTACTGCAATTTCATTTTCTAATCGTGATATCACGTTCTGCTTTTCAGATACCGTTTTCATGGTGCTCACGCTGAACAGGAGCGACTGCTTAGGAAGTCACAAGTCTGATGCCTCCAACCGTCGGCACTTTTTGATTTGTCCTTAATCATAAAGAATAAAGATTGAAACGTGATGCCGATTTCTGCAGTTTATTTTGCACCATATGACACTATGCACATCTGTCACACATTTCAGTTGGCTATGCTCATACAAGCATGTAAATGAGGAATACCTAAACTTCTTAATTGGAAATGACAGACCATCTTTTCGCGCTTTCTATCTTACTTTGCTGGAAAAGGTTTGTTGTTGTGACGAGCTTTATTAAAATAATGCTAAAATTGAACTATTCTTTTTTTTGCAGTCGTTGGGCAGAACGGCAAGTATTCTTGGACTTACTTAAAATGAATACTTCACTATTTTCAGCAGTAGTCGCGCAAAAGTAGAGCAAGGGTCAAATGAGTAGCTTAAAATAGTTGTGGAGTTGCTTGACGCTTCGGTGTCAGTCATTTGACTCCCCCAGGAGTGTTACCGGCAAGAGTCGTCTGACTCCCTCATAAGTGGTAACGTGATCCTTCAGATAAGAGTCCTTCCACTCTTTCATTCATTTTCATTCATTTTTATTTCCTTAAAGACCCCCGAAAGGGTATTACATAAGGGGTGGGTAAATATACAATCAGTTGCGTTGTCACAATGATCAATGCGAAGTTACATTTGAAATGCTATGCATGAAACTTGATGGGCAGGTGATTGTGGCGACATCGTGGGAAAGGCCGTTCCAGTCTTTAGCTGCTCTGAGAAAAAAAGAAGCAGAAAACGTTTTAGTGCGGGCACGTGGGCGAAAAACTTGCAGTGCATGGCCGGTGCGATGAGATATGTGAGCTGCGGGGATAATGTAAGGAGGGCGATGAAGGGGCGAGTGAAAAAACTTGTGAAATAATGAGAGGGTTGCAATGCGTCGGCGATAAGACAAAGATGGTAAGTTGCACTCTGCTTTGAGGGATGTAACACTGATGTCGTATGAGTACGAAGCACGAACGAATCTAGCTGCACGATTTTGAATAGTTTCTAGAGAATTTGTGAGACCAACTTCGGGCGGGTTCCAGATGGGAGATGCATATTCTAACTTTGATCTGACTAATGATGTATAAGCAAGTAGTTTTACATGACTCGGAGCGTTGCGTAAATGACGTTTTAAGAAGCCCAAAGTTTTGTTAGCTGATGATGTGATTCTAGCAATGTGAGGGTTCCACGACAAATTGTAGGATAGGGTGACTCCAAGGTATTTATAAGTGGTTACTGATTCGACAGGGACATTAGCTATGTTATAAGAAAAGCGAAGAGGATTTAGACGACGAGTGAAGGAGATTAGTTTGCATTTAGTAGGGTTTAAGGACATAAGCCAGTCATCACACCATTGTAGGATGTGGTCGAGGTCTTCTTGCAATAAGATGTGGTCAGAAGGGTTAGTAACGGTTCTATAAATAACACAGTCGTCTGCAAACATGCGGAAATTTGAAGATACATGCAAAGGCAGGTCGTTAATGTAAATTAGAAATAAAAGAGGACCAAGGACAGGGCCCTGGGGCACACCCGATGTCACCGGAAGAGGGTTAGACAATTTATCATTCGTAATTACTGATTGCGTGCGGTTAGTCAAGAATTCTTTTATCCATTTTAGTACGTATGGGTGCAAGTTTAAGGAAGACAGTTTTATTATTAGGCGTTTATGGGGTACCTTATCAAAGGCTTTTGCAAAATCAAGGAATATGGAATCGGTTTGTTTGTTTGTTTATGTCAAGGTTAGCATGAAGGTCATGAACGAAGATGGCAAGCTGGGTTTCGCAAGAGTGGCCCCTACGAAACCCATGTTGAGAATGGTGAAAGAAGTTATGGGAGTCGAGAAAGTTCATGACGTAAGAGTAAATGACGTGTTCCATGAGTTTGCAGGGTACGCTGGTCAAGGAGATCGGTCGGTAGTTTAGTGGCGAGTTTCTGTTACCGGATTTGAAGACAGGAACGACCTTTCCCACTTTCCAGTCGTCTGGGATGACGCCTGTTGAAAGAGATTGGGAAAATAACAATACAAAATAAGCCGACGCAATATGACGTATGTTTTTCAACAGTTTCGCATTAATACCGTCCAGTCCAGATGCTGATGTTCCCTGACCCTAGAGGGTCAGGGAACTTTCCTAGAGAGCGTCGACTCTGGCCCACCAAGAGTCACCGTGACTCTTTCAGGAGAGTCGTATACGTGGCAAGTCAGAACTCTCCGCAAAGAGTCACCTATACTCTTTTTTTTTTTTTCGTAGAGTGTACGTGTGGGTGCTCTCGTGGTCGTCGCCTTAAATTGGTATAAACCAAAATTAGCATGGAAGGACATGAGTGTATGACGAAAAATATTAACAGGCTATGACATGAATAAAGCAACTTCCCTGTCGCGTACGTCATGAAATCCTTTCTACCAGTCACGTGGGGCTGCGTGGTAGGATAGCTGACTGCTACGCAGGAGGCCTGGGTTCGATTCCAGCTTCCTTCCGTAGCGATATTTCACCAATCGACAACGCCGCCGACGCCGGTACTTCATTTTCTGCCAGAAGACTGAGAGACTGTGAATCACCAGTGGTGCATACCTGCATACCCGCATACCGCGATCCGTGCATAGTGCGTTGCCATGGCCCGTCATCCGTATTTGCGTTGAGGGATTATTAAAGACGATAGTCTTTCTTGGGGAACTTAAACGCAGAAATTTTGGTCTGTCTTTCTGTCTGTCCTTCTGTCTGTCCTTCTGTCTGTCTTTCTGTTTGTCGGCACGTCCCTCGATTCAGCCACTCGGCCAAAGTTGAACCACTTGCCCAAGGGCCAGCCATCGTGAACGGCTGAATAGGTTCATACTTGTGTACATTGTTGATCAAAAAGCAAACATTACGCATATCTGAGGCGCAACATCACTAGGTAAGTATTAGGCGGTGTGTTCATTTGACAGAAAATACATAGATACGCAATTTTAAAGACCTTGATGGTATGCGTTTAACGTTGAGACAGTAACGCGTTTATTAAAAGATTGCCACAGCTGAAGCGATCAGCGGTCCAAGCCGAGCAAGCGCGAGCGCCAACAACAACCGTCTTCGTCGTCTTCTTTCGCAGGCGTTCTTGTCTGCGCCCTACCATGTTACAAATCACTCCCCCGAAGAAAAGGAGCCATCCTGGCCTCCTGGCGACCTAAGGAACAGGTACAACTGGTGGGTCATAATGCGGCTTCAGTCGATCGACGTGAACAGTCTCGCGGCCGCGACGACGGCGGTCCGTAGATGATTGAACAGGCTCAATCATATAGTTAACTGGAGATGCTTGACGTAGGACGCGGTAGGGGCCTTCGTACTTAGGCAGTAGCTTTGTGGAAAGGCCAGGAGCGGAGGAGGGAACGCGAAGCCACACCAACGTTACAGGCGAATACGACTGAGGAGGCAGGTTTTCGTCGTGACGGTCCTTCTGGCCCTACTCGCCCTACTATGTTACAACCCTAGTTTCTTAAGGTGCGCTGAAAATGCGACTGCGCTGAAACTTGTCTTCCTCCGTGCCCTCTGCACAAGCTCCTGTTGTGTTTCGGTTTCGGTTCAGTATTGCATTGTACGAATGACAGGGGGCGCCGCTCTGGCATTCCTGTTTTACCCAGGCGACGTGTAAGTAAGAGTGTTTGTGGAGAGTACTCGTTGAGTGCGGACGTTTCTTCTGCTTCGGCGCATCGCGCCAGACAACGTGTTCGGGCTGGCCGGCGTCCCCACCGGTCGCGTTGGTCACCGCCGGTCTTCGCCTGCCGCTGCGCCGGGACTACCAGCCCGCAACACAGCACTCGTGTTTCCCGACTTTTTGCCAGATGGCGTCCATATCTCACGCAGCGCCTCTTCTATCGTCTTTAGACGACATTTGCAGCGAAGCACGCAGATACGCGGCCAATGTTTTTATGCAGCAATTCGCGTTACATTCGTTGTAAACGTGAGAAGCCTTTCTTCATCTGTGTTCCATGCGGAGGCATGAATCTCACTATCTCACAGCGATACTTACTTGTGACAGACGCGAGAGAAACCCGTCGGCGTGCCTTTGTGCCTGTAGACCGCACACCGGTGACTGATAATCTGCGGGACGCCCTGAGGTGCACCTATCGCATATGCGGTGGTAGCGAGCATAAAATGTAGCAGCTTCGATATCAATTGCTCGGCAGTCTTCCATTCCTGTGTCGTGCTCGACGAACAAGGCCGCCAGTATGGCCGTCACGTGCGAAGAGATGCGATGGCCAAGCGAAGCGAGCTTGAGTGGTGTCTGCTGATAGAGTAGGCAGCGAACTGGGGTGTAACTCATGTAAGAATCGGCGGTGCTACACAGATATGCAATTTATGGCACGAGAAACGTACGCTTGCGTGCAACGGAACATATACGCCGATTCTTGCGTGTAAGGCGAGCTCGTTCGGATCAGTGTTGCTACTTTGTTGCAAGTAGAAGAAGCACTCTGTACCTCTCGGCTACTCTATGAATGAGCTTTTTTTTTCTACTAGTGGTATGGCCGAAGATATAGCTAAGAAATTTTTATTCAAGTGGCGTAAGCTGTATATAAAGAACGATGTCTGTAATGCAAGAAGCCGCTACATTATGTTCTTTTTCTTTAACTGTGCCACTATCTCGAAGTCCATTCTGTACGGCACGCAATGAAATACGCTCGCGATTCAGAATACTCTGCGGCTTGAACAGTAGTAAGAACGTCGTTATTCAACAGATGCCCTCAAGCGCTCCGAGGGAATGGCGGAAAATATCCCCAGCGCTCTTCAGTTCACAGCGGGGAGTGTTTGTAGTTCTGTTTGTGTTGCGCAGTGTTGGTCTCGCATACTGACTTTGGCTTGAGTGGCATGACGATATCTGATGTTTGCAGTAGCTTGGAAAAGCCTCGACAGGCGCTCATTTTAGCACCGCCACCAGGCCTGTTCGTTAAACATGCCGTTGAACACACGTACGTGTCCGATGAAGCATTCGTTATCTGCATGCGTGGCTGCGACGCCAAATCCTACGTTTCGGCTATTCGCACTGTATCGTGGGTACGCCAGACCCCGAGGACAAGGTTAAGTACGCGAGCAGACAAACAAGATGGGAATCTTCTCTGATAAAGCTCCAGATGCCAGATCAAGCCTTTATTCTCGCATTCCTTATTTACAACCGTAGGGTAGTTTTGTGGTCTGTCATAAGGTGCGTTTCGCGTTGTTTTACGTGCTTATCCGGAATACTTTACAGGCAACTTTGGCGTCAGACATTTTTAGGGTCGTACCCTCTATGCAGAATTCCAGGCCACTATTGCAAGAATTTAACACGCATTCACCGGTGCTCAGTTGATACTCGAGCGTCGAGATAGAAGCTCGGAATGCCATTTGGTATATCGATCAGGCTCTACGAACGTTGCCAGCGTTCTACAGTAATTTTTCCGGCTTACCTCCTCTACAAGTATTGTGGGTTCCGATGGCACAAAGTGCACGCGCTCCTTGCGAAAAATGGGAAAGCAAGCATCGTGCTCTTACATCGCGCTGCTGTACATTTTCTTCGCGTCCTTATGGCATGAGCCTACGGCACAAGGTAATTCTTTAACAGTCTATTTTAAAAGTGTTCTCGGCGTGGCTTTGTTGTGAACATGTGTTGTGCAGTAGATCCTGCAAAGGAGTGAAGCATGATGGTGAGAATTGTATTGTTTCATCGTCAATGATTTTTGTGCTCAATCATTTAGGAATTCTCACAATGAGTGTGTTTGCTTGAGCATGATATGTTTTTGTTGAAAGTAGATCGCTAATTTTTCCCTAGCCTTCTAAGTTATGAATATTTTGTTGGCGACGCTTGCTATGCGATTTCTGTTGTCCTGTACTTGCTCTGACTTAACAAATTGTTACAACCAGGAGCTGTGGCAATGAAGCAGCATAAACTGTGTCACGATCTAACATGTTGGGACGAGAAGTGTCTGCACATTCAGGTGACCCTCGTTTCGTTAGCCACCTCAACAAGTAAGGAGATTTCCAGAAATATCGAAAGCAAAATTTCAGTTATCTCCGCCTAGTCAGCATCGTCATTCTCAGCCTACATTTATGTCAATCGCAAGACGAAGGCGTCTCTTAATGATCTACTAATCCTATATTGCCATCGCTGATTTTATATCCCTTACAAAAATAGACTTAGACAGTCTATAGAGTGTCTAAAAGTGGGTTTAGACAGTCTAAATCTATTTTTTAAGCGATTATCCCTACGAACTTGTTAATTTTATCGCCCCATCCAATTCGCTGCCCTCCTGGCCTTCATTTGACTTTAACTGGTATCCTTTTCTTCGGTTACCGGAAGTCTGTCCTACACATTATGTGGCAGGCTCATGTCCAACTCTTTCGCTAACATCAAATGGTATATCTGCTACACCTTTTTGTTGTTCGACTCAATGTAGTGTCGTCCATCTTGATAATTTTACGCGCATCATTGCGCGTTCCATTGCACGCTGCGTGGTCCTTAACCTTTTCTCAAGTTTCCTTGTTACACTGAAAGTTGCAGCCCTACATGTTGTTGCCCTACGACCTGGATGTACAGAATAACTGTAAGTGATCGTTTTAGGGACAGCAGCAGTAGCCTGTCATGATCTGGTAATGCTAGCTGCATACGGTTCAGCCCATTTGTATCGGTGAATTTTCTTTTCATCAATGGCCTCCCTTGTTGGTAGTCGACCTAGGGTTGCGTACTCTGGCACATACTCCAAGGGTCGGTCACCAATCACAAATTCTTTTAGGAGCTGGCTCGCCAGGTCTTTAAGCTGGGTTACGCCGTAACCGTAACCTTAGTTCCAGAGGCGACCGCTTCAGGCGCAGCTCGCGCGATAGAGAAGTCTTCTTCCTCTTGTTCATCGAGCGCCTTGATGATGATAATAACGCAGGCAAAACCACATATAGCATAGCCAACTGTAGCATGCGGCGCTCGCTCCACTCCGGCGCGTGCTCTAGTTTGATTGGAGACCGCTAGAGATCCACCAACTGCGCGCTTCCTCTCTCTTTCGACAGTCGTCAGTCAGTGTGCTTCGATACTAATAACATGGCGGCGGAGCGGAGACAAGGCGGCGGAGCGGAGGGCTCGCAAGGGAGCAGGGCGGGCTCGCCACCAAGACCCTGTGGTGAGAGCTCGCGAGGCTGCGGAGAGACGTCAGCGTCGTACGGACTCCGAGATACAAGCCCGCGAAGCCGAATCAGCGTGGATGCGGCAAGAGGACCTCGAAGAGGTACGGGCGCGGGATGCAGCGGCCAAGCGCCGAAAGCGGTTGCAACTCGTCGTTCTGTCGCGTGATCCAGCAAGCACTTCATGGCGGTTCGGTGGCGCGTCCGACTAGCGGAGAGAGATTCACAGCTCTTTTTAGGGGCGAAGCTCCTATAGCCGGGGCTATGTCACTCGCGCCGTGTACGCTAGTTCTCATTGCTCCCGCTAGAGGCGCAGTTGTGCTATCATTCAAAGGACGCCTGCTAGATGGCGCGCCGCCACTTAAGCGGCGCAGCCCATACTTGCACTCCTCGGCTCTGCTGCACACTGGGCACGCGCGCTAGTTAGCTTTGGATCTTCGCCGCACTAATCAGCATTCACTTCGTGGAGATGGCGTGGATTTTTTCTGATTGATAAAGCGCAAGCACACGCACCATTAAGCTCAATCGTTGTTTCGCACTCGCAAGTTGCACTTGGTCCGACATGAAACTGTGCGAAGGAGTCGGTCTTTGTACTACCCAATACTGCTCCGACAGGCGGCACAACGCGTTTGGTTAACTCCAGAGTCTGACGTCTATGCTGTCGGCGTTTCTGGGTTTAAGGATACGAAATTCCGACGTTAAAGAATGAGTGTACAGTAGAGCTTTCGTATCGGTTAATCTGAATGAAGCATTTTTTCTTGCGTATGGTGTCCGTACAAGAAGCGATGGAGATCGTTGCGACGCGCTTTCAGCAAACGCACTCCGGAAGCCACCGAAAGCCGCCGGGCGCACTCGCCGGCACTTCGCTGACATAGACTTGTCAATTAGTACGACTTGTTGAACTAACATGATGGCATACTTTCTTGCACTTTCAATTTGGTGTTTGGCGATCGGTTATGTATATAGTTGCACCTATCAATAGAGATGCAAATCGGTGCAATATAGATGCAAAACTCCAGCTGCAGTTTCTTTGGCCTCCGGTAGGGTGAAGTGTTTCCGACTTTTTATAATTCTGGCTGCAAGTGCGCCCTCGTTGCACTACCACTTATTCAATCCTTCCAATGTGTAGTACGTTGGCAGAACTTTCCGTGCTGGTACAATTTCGACGCAACTAGTAGAGTGCTTCACGTGCAGCTGCCGCTAAACGAACTCTTCGAGCAGAGGCCCAGCACTGTCGATGCACGAATTCTCCTGCCTTCCAATTCAGCGTTATGGACTATCGTGATCTTCGGTGACTTCTTTTTATATTTACGATGGTCGCATGCGTGTGTGTGCGCGCTTAGGGTGTCTGTTCGATAATGGCGTGGTAGATGTGTTTCCCTGCACACTCTATAGGACCAGACTAAGCTTTTTGGGCGAAACAATCAATATCATACATGTTAGGAAAGGAAGGAGTGCTTCATAACTATGCGAAAAAAAATGACGAAGCTTGCACTAAGTCGCGCATGGCTTGAAACAGCGAAACTGGACGATTCTTAAGTCTAATACGGTTGCTTCTAGGTTGTTGCGAGGACTTAGCTAGGTTAGTCACGACAGGGATGTTCAAACTCCAGGACCAAGCGTTCGCACCTCTCATAGATCTACGGACACGTCGTCGTTGGCGTAGGGCTTCCATCGCTTCGGGCTCTTCTCGCAGCCGCCGTTGCTCTTCCTGTTCTCTAGCATGGCAACTTCGCCCTATTCGTGCCAAGCCTGAAGGAACAGCGTAGCTGGGTGGCCTTCTTTGTTTCGCATTATCTTTTTTTATTTATTTCTTCTCTTTCTTCGTTTCTTGTATCTCTATTTTGTACCTGTTTCTTTCTATTTCTTCCTTTATATTTCTTTCTCTTTCGCGCTCTTTCTCTATTTATTTCCTTTTCTTTCCTTTCTTTATCTCTGCTTTTTTCTGTCCCTTTCTGTGTTTCTCTTTCTTTATCTTTCTCTGTCTTTGTATATCTTTCGAGGTATTTCTATCTTTTTGTGTCTTTATTCCCATTTTTTTCAATTTTTTCTCTCCCTCGTTCTATAGCTTTCTCTCTCTCTCTCTTAGTGAAAGAGTGGTGAGTAGTGGGATTTGCCCGATTTCCGTGGCACATACCCGTTCACGAGGGGGATAGTTTTCTGATAGGCCGCACAAATTACGGCTAGCTTAAACAGCTTCGCTGCTAAAATTGGTTACAAATATAAAGTACAATACATACAAATGGGTACATAAGCCCACCTGATAATTCGCTAATCATGTCTCCTCTGTTGTTCAAAGCTTGACAAGAGTTTCTGAGATCACGCGAAGGAGTGGCTGCCATGAAACCCGAGCCGAGTACGCTATTTTCAGTGCTGAGGACACGGCCACGCACGTGACACCCGGAGAGGCATACGCCATCAAACTGCAAGGACTAGCCTTGCGTAACCGAGGTGGATTTACGAGCCTGCAGTTGAAACGGCAACCAGAAAAGTCGCACTGCCATAAATAACGACGTTTACGCCTTATATGAGGAACGCTCACGCAATACACACACACAAAATCCACAGAATGTTCAAAAGCAGTCGGTGTTTCGTGTCGCCTGGTCAATGCTCTGTAGCTGATCAGAGGAGCGGGACACGGTCGAGGCATTTGATACGACACCGCAACACGCAAGCTCGACGCTGTTCAATTTTACGGCGCGGGAATCCGAATAGATACATTTTACGTTTTCCTCACGATATCGGGTGATTTCGCGGTCTGCTGTTGAATTTCGCGTAAGCAGCCTGTGAAAGTGACCTAGCTCACTGCTGTACGCGGCTGGGTGCCGCGTACAGCAGTGAATTATTGTAATAGACAGAAGGCAGTCTATTGCTGTGATTAATTCCTTGCCCGGTCTTGTTGTTTTCATCCTATAACTGAAGAAAGACGTGACGACACGTGGAGTGACACGGCAAGAATCGACAACTTTGACATATTACGGTGCGAACTAATGAATTAAAGGCACTTCAGGATAGAGGGGCTTGTCTATGGGAATTTTAACGTTGTCTGTACATCAGTGACAGCAATGTTAAGCTAAAATGAAAGTTCTGTATGCAGAACCGACGCACTCTAAGTTGGAATTTTGGGGAAACGGGCCACTTTCGTTCAAAGCGATTGGCTCTTCTTGAGTCCGCCAATGACTGTTGTCGATTTGCGGTGTGACGTTGAAACAAGCGGTTTCACGAGAATGGTTTTATGAACGTAGTCAGACAACTTCTTGCGCAAAATTTATTGGACAGAGGACGAAACAGACGCACACAGGCGTTTCGTTCTCTGTCCAAGAAATTTTGTGCAAGAAGTTGTTGATCATGGACTATCAACTAGCTCGAACCCACACCTTGTAGTCAGACAAGACACAAATGCTCACGCGCAGTACCATGGAGTGAGACAAGTGGCGGTATGGGAGAAGACTTTCGGAAGACATTATATTCTTAATTTAGTTGCGCATCGTACCTTGAGCTGCTCGCCAATCCGCATGTCACTGACTTCAGAGTCACTTACTGAATCTGCCATTAGGCCGAACATTTAGCGAGGGGAGGCTTCAATCGAAGGCAGGCGGCAAGGGATGCGCCAATGAAATTGCGGCTGCCCGTGCAATTAGCGTTTCACAGGCAAACGGTGAGGTACGTGGTGTCACGGGTCTCGCGTAGTCGACTAGTACACACTGACCACATTACCGAACTCAGGCGTGTTCGGGCCCGTCATCGTCTACCGAGGTCTTCGAGAACTTCCAGTGACAGCGCATCAGCACCCCTGAGGAAGAAGCAACTGATCGACTGGTTGGTACAGAACACAAGTTATTAGTATTTTTGTGCACTGGTCGAGTGTCCGCACGATAGCCTAATTTAACTTGTTCGACTGACCTAGACGTGGTGAGGATAAAGAGTGCAGTAGTAGTTTTGCAACACTTATTTGTTTGTTTTCTATATTTTCCCTTTATTTTAGTTCTTAATCACTCGCGTAGTGTGTTCTGAATTCTTGGTTTCTCTGACCTTGATATTCATTCTGGCAACCTAGGGTGGAAAGGTGGTGGCGGTGACAACCGGGGCAAGTTCTGTGACCTTTGATGAACGTCGTTGACAGCACAATCAGCGACATTGCTTCTGAGCTACGCTCGTAGCATTTCGGCAAGGCCAGTGGGGCTTCACAATCAGCTTTACAGTGGTCATTTCTTCTCGACTGAAGGCCCGGCACACTCGTTTGAACAGACATCATGAGCTCCAAAACAGTTAGGACACTCAATGTCTTGACTATCTTCTTGTCTTTCCCCTGAAACCATTCACTAGAAAATAAAGGCGTTGAATTAAATCGAATTTCGCTAGCCGAAGCAGCGGGAGCTCGTGTTTTCGTTTTCGCGCACACTGCTCATTCGCCTAAGCTTCATGCACTTCTGGCACTCGAGGAGTGTATTCATGAGGAGACAATCCTCACGGCAGAATTTGCCCCAGTTTATTGTCATGGAGGTGATTCGCAGTGTAATGTCTTATTCACGCAATGACTTCAAGGAAGGCATAGAGGACGTTATTAGGGCCAAAGCCTTAGATGCCTCATCAAACACAAAATTGCACATTTTTGAAGATTAAGGCGCGAATAAGACACGGACGAAGATAAGGAACACACACACAGAGCGCCGTGTGTGTGTTCCTTATCTTCGTCGGTGTCTTATTCGCGCCTTAAACTTCAAATATGTTAAACCAACAAGCCCAGTCTGCCATTCTTACAAAATTGCACCGTCGGCGTCCCACGTTGGCGGCGTCTTGCGTCCTGTTGCGTCGGGGACGAGTGATGCAAAATATCGTCATCACGGGATGACATCATGACGTCAGAGATCACCGAAATTTGTGGCGCCATCATGGCGTCACGCAAGACAAGCTTGGTCAAAAGTGGGCGGATCATGGAGGCAGTGCAAAACTAGGTCAGGTGCCTCCAATCATGGAGGCAACGCAAAACCACGCTAGGTGCACAAAGCTTTCGGAGGGTGGCGGGGTAGGATCAATATATCGGCTGAGAAGAAAAAGAAGATTGCTTTCGCCTTCGAGCCGTCTGAGGTGAATTCATAAGGGACCGCGTGAGTTTTTTGTAGCTTTTTAACTGTATTGTAATGATATCATGCAAACGTGAAGAAATTAAAGAGGGCAAAAAGAGAACTCGCCGTCCTCCCATGAAGTGAAGGTAAATTCTTGGCATGTACAATCCTACGCGAATACACCTCTTACAGCTCCTTCAGTCGTTCACTGATGCAGCTGCCGGTGGGCGTGATACCTACATCTCTGCAAAAAAGCGAAACCGTTGCGCTTGTGCGCGCGTCACTCCCTGTTCCGTCCTCGTCGTTTCCAGTTCCGCGCTTTACAATATGAATATGTCGCACCAACAAGGGGGAAAATCCACCCTTACCATTGATTGTGCCACTCCCGTTCTTCAGTGAAATATGACCCCGCATGGAATTCCTAAACATGTCTGAATAGAGTGTTAGAAGATACTACGGGAAGTGCTTGCACGCAGTACATCAATGCGGGAATGCATCGATTACTATGAAACACTCTATAACACAATGCCTACGGTGCATTAATGTGTCGCCAAACGTATTTCAAAGAGAGCAGCATTTTGGGCTAGTTGGTGATCCATGACATCAAATAAATTGCGCGACGAAAACACGGATAAATGAAGACAAGTGCAAACACAGCGCAACCTATTGTGCCACTGGATCTGCTTATATATTGCCACAGTATGCATCACGCATGCGTGCAACTGGACGCGACGCGAAAAAAGACCGCGCATGCATAAGAAATGAGTGAAACAAACAGTTACGCGTAAGAAGATCTTAGGAACACAAGCTCCTTATCGGTGAGGGCCAGTGATGGTGAGCTAACGCACAAACCACCTAATTTTATAATCGCCTCTGCCTCTGTCACTTCGCGAATTAGCTGCGTTCTGCCGCGTGAAACGACCGTACACAGAGCAAAGGAAGGGAGACAGCCACAATGTCCACAGTGGATCGCCAAAACCACAGGTGCCATTTTTTACATTGTTGTGGTGTTCACGTAGCCAGTCATGGAGGCATCGCCCGGTTTGCCCAATGTATTGCTTCCCACACAAAAGAGGAAGGCAGTACACTACACGTTCGGCACACTCAACGAAATTGTTCCGGTGCCGCATAGTACACTTCTCTGGTAGGACGGCATTTGAACCTGTGAGCCTGCATAGCTTCCCGAGCTTATTGGGAGCCGAGAACACCAGCTCCACGTTTGCCTTCTGGGCAATCATCTTCAAGTTGTGAGATATCCCATGCATACATGTAGGGTACAACGCCTACTTTGGGGCTTCTGCCGGACGGAGCATCAACGGCCGGCAAATGCCCTCTGGGTCGCGCTCGTCTTAAAATCCGTTCCGCGACGGACACCAGCACGTGTTTGGGATATCGTGCCACTGACAAAAGTTCAATTTGCTGCTCAATACTTGCGCCCACTACGTGGCAGCAAGACTTTCTGAGAGCGTTCGTGAAGCACAAATTGACTATGGCTCGTTTAACAAGCTTTGAGTGCGCGGACACGTACGGCAAAAGTGGTTTGTTGGCTCGCGGCTCCTACGACCAACACTTGTGGCTATCATGAAAGGCAGAGGGGCACCTCGGGTAAATCCGCAATGAGTTCCAGCATCTCCTGTGTTTGGTGTTTCCGGTCATTGCCGCTTCGCTCATCGGCATATGTGTGAGCATTCGAGCGCTTATGCATGCGTGCATGTTTGTGTGTGTGTGCGTCTATGCGTGCACGCGCTACGCTTTCGGTTATAGTAAACTGTCCTTCAACATACTCTTCTTTCAGAGGAAAAAGTAATCCTACAAAATGCAGCTTCAATTGACGAAGTTCAGTGCCGCAGCATTCAACAAGAGAGTCTAAAAAAAATAAAAACCGCCGAGCATCGTAGGCGCCAAAGCAGTATTCTCTACCGCAGCAGAATATTGATCTCATTACGCAGATATCGTTACTGCAGTTTTGCCGCGGTTGGCGAACCTTTCTCGGTTCGGGTCGCTGATTACCGGGAGCGCAGTGAAGTTCGAAGATATGCCGGTAATAACACTTTCGTCTGTCACACGCCATTAACGCGTTCTGGCTCCCTCCGAATTTCTGTATCAAGGCCCGTCCCCGGCAATCACATTCAAGGAGGCGCGGCGCTGTCGTGCAATTAAGCGTCCGTATTAAATGTGCGAAGCCATGTATTAGATCAAACGTCTGACTGCACTACAGCGCCACGTGGTACTCCTCAGCGTCGTCCCACCACTGTCGCTAATAATCGCGTCCGCTGCAGGGAATACTGAAACAATCTTGTTTTCGTCCGGACTGGATGTGTTTCCTTCTTGCTTACGTGTCAACCCAAATTAGTGTGTTCCCTCTTCATCGTTTGCGGCATGCAGTGCCTGAGATATATATTAGACCTCTGATCGCACACTTCCTGTTCCTAATTACTAAGTATTACACCTCTTTAGGTGTTTGATACAACCTTGAAGGGACACTGAAGAGAAAAGCGTTTTTTTTCTCGTATTAGTAAAGTGCTCTTTCACAATACCAAAATCACCACGCTTGCCGCGAGAAGACTCGCGATACTGAATGCATTGTTTGCTGCTAAAAGCACACCCAGAAAAGAAGACGAGGACGACGACATGGGCGGCACTTCCAACTAAATGTATTTGTGTCAGTACACAAAGAATATATACTGAAAATACAGCGCATGTTTCCGATCTTGCTGGCTGGCTTCTGTATTGAGGCGAGCCCGCTGCCGACATTCCCCAAGCATTGAGATGAACTGCTCGAATATGGTTGCCGAGGCGTTATTTGGAGTACTTAAAAAGAGACGTCGGTGGTGAATGTCGGTGAACGGCCGTACACGAGGTAAAACGGAGAGTAACCAGTAGTTCGTTGGACAGCGGTGTTGTGGGCGAACGTCAAAGTTGGCAAAATTGTATCCCGGTTGTCGTGATTTGGTCCGATATACATGGATAACATATCTGTTAGTGTGCGATGAAATCTCTCTGTCAACCCATTGGAGGGTGGTAGGCTGACGTCGTCTTATGCACTGTGCCACAATTCCTCAGTAGGCCTCCAATGATGGTGGACAGAAAATCTTGCCGCGATCACTCAGCAGGACGCGAGGTGGCCCACGAGGCAACACAATGGTGTTTATAAAGAAATCGGCAGCAGGGTGATTCCACGAGGGATCGAACATGCCTGTCCGGTCGCAATTTTTGTTTTGCCTGGGTTTTTTTATATGTTATGTAGGCACATTCAAAGTGCACGGAACTGAAAATTTTATTTCCAAGAAATTCTCCCAGCGCGCCAAAAAAATATTTGAAGGTGGCGGCGCGTGCCTCCTGTTTTTGCTCACTGCAATGTTTTCGGATTTCACGGCCGAATTTAGCGCGAACTATAAATTATGTGTCGAAAATTTATTTTGCTGGTTTTAATACGCATTACTGTGAATTACATCCATGCTTTTTTTATGCCGTCCTCAAAAAGAAGAAAATGTGAAAAAATGGCAAATACGGCCGAAATCAAAAAAGGGGTCCTAAGTTTACTATTTCAAACAGAAACTCGAAAACAGTGTCAAATATAGAAAAGAGCCTTTGCAACATTTATACGGAAGATCATTTTCCTACGTGCAGTGCAAAAAAAGAAAAACATAGTTAAAGAAGCGAGTTTTTTTTTTTCAAAAAAGTACATTTTCAAAAAATAAAATAAAAAAAACTCAGGTCTCAATTCAATTTTGACGGCAATTTTTTATCGAAGAGCGCTTATGTCAATTAACACACGGTTTTAATATCATATGTCCTCATTTGCTTTGTTTACGAGATATAACTGGCCAAAATGACCCTTGCTGTGAGTGCTCACTTCAGTGCGACTGATGGTTGTTAATAGCTTGCATTGTGCGTAAATCGCAGTTTTAATTATTCTGCTGCAGCAAAACCTTGCTCTGGTGGCTTTTCGTCAAGAAAAATTTGTTCTCAGATTTTATTTGTGTCTAGCGTGTGCAAAAGTGGGCTGCTGCCACCCTCTAAATGGCTCACGTGTAAACAGTTTGCAGCCTACAACCTCGCCTACAATCATCAGAAGAAAGATGGGCGCGCCTGTTCAAGATATCAACCGCTTCTTCTTCCTGAAGGAATGCCTGGTTTACCTCATCGCGGTTAGATGTAGACAGGTTTTCCTTGAGGAGCCTAAAGCAATGCAAGCAGACCTCGCAGGTGTCGCGAAGATCAGCCTGTGACAGTAGCTTCTGGAGGCAGGCAACAACAAAAAGAGCAAAGAAAAAAAAATTGTGCAACGAAAACGTCTTCCTCAGCAATCTTCTTTTTGTGAACGCGTAAATAGTCGGCGCAGAACAATCGGACGTAGCCATGGGCCGCACGCATCGCGTGTAGTGAACAGCTAGACCTAGAGCAAGCCGAAACGCCGCACAAATTATCTCACATCTGCGCAGCTGTCATGAATGCCTTTCCAGAACTGCTTACGGTTTAACATTTTATGACTAAGGGTGTCTAAGCGCTTTGGGTTGTAATATTTGATTTGTAGACCTCACTCATTGTCAAAACTAAGGGTAATGTCAGTCTGGTGCCACCAATGACCTCTGCTGTCCTTGACGTGGGAAAGCACTTTAGTAAAGTGGCAACAAAACATCATAAATTGGGCATCTTCGGCCACTCATGGCTTAATCATGCCGCACCGCACGTTTTCTGGCTGCTGAAACGCTGAGGTAAAGGTCGAGATGATACAGGAAGATGTTATCTGCGACGCCGAAAACATGTGATAGCGGGAAGTGAAATAAACGGCTCGGAAATCATTGAGCTAACTTTTTTACAAATGTTGTTTAGGCACAGTGTGCGTCGAATGGTGAAGATGGTTAGAGCGTACAATGCATGTAATAGAAGGGAAGCAAGCAGGCAGTGAGAAAACAACTGCATAACAGCGCGCCTGCTGATTGTGGCATTTAGTTACAGATTAAGTTGGCCTTCGCTGCATACAGATGCTTTATTCTGTGTGCAAGGAGAGTTTTGACAAAGTGACCTAAACCATGTGTTCGCGGTGTCTCGCGTGCTTCTGATTAGCGAATACTGGCGGGGTAAGTTGAGGTTATAAGCTGCAAACTGCGTACGCGTTCGGCCTTTAGAGAGCGGCAGCAGCCCACCCCCACACACGCTAGACACAATTAAAGTTTGAGAATACATTTTTCTTGACGACAAGACACCAGAGCAAGGTTTTACTGCAGGAAAATAATAAAAACTAGATTTAAGTGCAATGCAAGCTGACTACAACTATCAATCGCACTGAAGTGAGCACACACAGCAAGGGTAATTTTGGCCCGTTAAATCTCGTAAACAAATAAAATGAGCACATACATATTAACACGGTGTTTTCACTGACATAAGCGCTCTTCGACAAAAAATGTCGTCCAAATTGAGGCCTGAGTTTTTTTATTTTTTTGAAAATGTACTTTTTTGAAAAAAAACTCGCTTCTTTAACTATTTTCTTCTTATTATGCGCTGCCTGTAGGAAAACGATCTTCCGCATAAATGTTGCAAAGGCTGCTTGAAATACTTGGAAAAAAGCATGGATGTAATTCACAGTAATGCGTATTAAAACCAACAAAAAATTTTCGACCCATCGTTTATAGTTCGCGTTAAATTCGGCCGTGAAATCCCAAAACATTGCAGTGAACAAAAACAGGAGGTATGCGCCGCCACCTTTAAATACTTTTTTGGCACGCTGGGAGCATTTCTTGGAAATAAAATTTTCGGTTCCGTGCACTTTGAATGTGCCCACATAACATATAAAAAACCCAGGCAAAACAAAAATATCGACCGGACAGGCATGTTCGATCTCTCGTGGAATCACCCTTTAGACGGCGGCAGCAGCCCACTTTTGCACACGCTAGACACAAATAAAATCTGAAAACACATTTTTCTTGACAAAAAGCCACCAGAGCAAGGTTTTGCTGCAGCAGAATAATTAAAACTGCGATTTACGCACAATGCAAGCTATTAACAAGCATCAGTCGCACTGAAGTGAGCACTTACAGCAAGGGACATTTTGGCCAGCTATATCTCGTAAACAAAGGAAATGAGGACATATGATATTAAAACCGTGTGTTCATTGACATAAGCGCTCTTCGATAAAAAATTGCCGTCAAAATTGAGACCGGAGTTTTTTTTATTTCATTTTTTGAAAATGTACTTTTTTGAAAAAACTCGCTTCTTTAACTCATTTTTTCTTTTTTTGCGCTGCCCGTAGGAAAATGATCTTCCGCCTAAATGTTGCAAAGGCTCTTTTCTATAGTTGACACTGTTTTCAAGTTTCTGTTTGAAATAGTAAAGGCGCCAAGGCGCCTCAAACTTAGGACCTTTTTTTTTATTTCGGCCGTGTTTGCCTTTTTTTTTTCACATTTTCTTCTTTTTGAGGACGGCATAAAAAAGCATGGATGTAATTCACAGTAATGCGTATTAAAACCATTAAAAGAAATTTTCGACACATCATTTATAGTTCGCGTTAAATTCGGCCGTGAAATCCGAAAATATTGCAGTGAGCAAAAACAGGAGGCACGCGCCGCCACCTTCAAATATTTTTTTGGCGCGCTGGGAGCGTTTCTTGGAAATAAAATTTTCAGTTCCATGCACTTTGAATGTGCCCACATAACATCTAAAAAACCCAGGCAAAACAAACATTGCGACCGGACAGGCATGTTCGATCTCTCGTGGAATCACCCAGCATCTGAGGCATAACTAGTACGTAAAGGAGCAGTCTCTGCGTACCGTGTCAGGTGATCAACACCTCTCACGATCCATCGATGACCTGCTTGCGTGATTGGGAGAGGTCCGACTGGATCGATTCCAACGATGGCGAAAGGTGTCTCGGGACACGGGATGGGCTGTAATAGGCCAGCAGGACACGATGTAGGTCTCTTCCGTTGTTGGCACAGAGGGCAAGATGCAACGTACTTGGCCACAAAGGTAGAGAGGCCAGGGTAGAAGAAAGGTCTCCCGACGTGGTTGTATGTCATCATGATTTAAGTAGCGCACTGACGGACGAGGACAGAGAAAAAGAAGGTCCACAACACGGGCGCTAACTCGCAACTGATTTTCTTCGGAAGAACATGCTAATATAAAGGTGAAGAACAACACAAAAAAAGGAACAGAAAACATATAAACTTGTAATCATCTGCAGGTTCCGCTTAGGTATTGAAATTCCGCGTCACATAGCGCGATAGATGGTAGACTGATACATTTTTTTCTTTTCCTTTTAATGTGGAACGCTTCGATGACTTCTCTTGCCATCTGTTGTCTATGACGTGACAGAATCATAGTGTCGGCGAAGAATGGTGTGCAGCCGCATTGTTTGCAATGGGCGGCGAGTGAAAATGGTTTTGTGTCTGACAGTGAACGCTCATGCTCCCTAAGACGGATATTGACACACCTTCCGCTCCGACCAATGTATGATTTTCCGCATGATAATGGGATTTGATAGATGATGGCTTCTTTGCATTCTATGTACTGAAACGGGTGATTGATGCCGCATTTGCCACGAACATTGCCGCTGTCTCTGATTTCTGTGTCAGTGCTTTTCTGAAATTTTTTGAGCCACACGGTGAGTATACGGAATGACCGTGTACTTTTTGGCTCTCGTAGTCCGTTCTTCGCCGCCCCCCGGCAGTGAACCATTCTGCTTCAGCCGTTTGCGCATCTTTTTGCAGGCTTGCGCAATGGTGTGCTCCGGGAAACCGGCTTGCTTGAGTCTTGCCACCTGTTCACTGAAGCTAATGTGTAGCCCATCCTGACATGATTTCTGCAAGGCAGAACGAATGCAGGAAAAGGCTATGCCATGCTTGATTAATTTTGAATGGTGTGATGTGAAATCTAGTAATGATTTGAGTGAACGTGGATGATAGCGCCAACACACATGTGTAGGTAGAAAATCTAACTTCAAGTCTAGGAACTGGAGTGTTCCTTCTGTCATCATTTCAACCGTGAAATTTAGGCCGCTGCCGTTCTCTTGGAGCACTTTTAAGATGTTCACGTGCCCGTTTGTCAAAACCCTTTTTTATCATTGGTAGAAACAACAACAACAACAACAACAACAACAACAACAGCAACAACAACAACAACAACAACAACAACAATAACAATAATAATAATAATAATAATCAATCAATCAATCAATCATTTATTTAACGTGCCCAGGAACAACCGTGAGGTCTTTGTGCAGGCGCACGCAAAAAAAAACAATAAAAATAAACAATACAATACAGACAGTCTTCAGAAATAAAAAGAGCAAAAACACGTAGACAAAGAGAAATGAACACAAAAGGGGAGGAGTAAAATAAGACAACACGAGAAATATTGACGGGGAATAAAAATTTAGATTGCATATATACAACTATGTGGAAAGACGGAGAAGGGAAGACTTTGTACATTGTGTCATACTATGTCAAAACAGTGCAAAGCTCGGATAAAAACAATGATTGTGGACTATGAAAAATGTCAAGATCGAGAAAATTAACATTATAGAGACTTTGTATTCTGTGAACGGTAGAGTGTTGGAAGAAGCAGGCGGGTACATGAAACGGTCTGTTCTCTCTGGTTAACTTACGCGGAATTCGAAATTAACACAATTGAGAAGTACAGGGCAGGATATGATACCGTGGACTAGCTTGTAAAAAAATAAGAGATCAGAACGATTTCGTCGGCAGTGAAGTGATGGCAGTGATAATAATTCAGAAGTACTTGAACGAGATCCAGAGCCATTTTTAGCAAAGCGATGGTTATATATGCTGAGGAATTTTTTCTGGACTCGTTCAATGGTGTTACCTCTGGATTGAGCAATGCCATTCCATATCACGGACGCATACTCAAGTTGTGGAATACATATTGCCGTGTACAATTTGTGTAGGGCCATGGGAGACCTGAATTCTCGAGATATTCTACAAACACATCCGAGAGAACGAAGGCCCCGCATAGCAGCACGCTTTACGTGAGCAGAAAAGTTTAACGCGCTGTCAACAACAACACCAAAATCGCTGATTTCATAAACCTTGCATAACGGCACAGAATTGACAGAGTATTGAAATGACACGCTAGATGTTTTGCGAGTGATAGACATGAATTTTGTCTTTGAGGTATTCAGAGAAAGGTTATTGCCGTTGCACCATTCGGAAAAAGAACACAAATCTTACTGCAGCAAGCGACAGTCGTTAACTGAATGAATTTCCTTAAATATCTTGATGTCATCGGCATACAAGAGGAAAGAAGAACTACGAATGGCAGAAGAAACATCATTAACGTAAATTAAAAATAGGAGTGGGCCTAATACCGACCCTTGAGGGACCCCACTAGTCACATTATACAACGGCAACATAACAAGATCTATTGAGCATATAGCTGTGCAAGAGATAATAATAATAATAATAATAATAATAATAATAATAATAATAATAATAATAATAATAATAATAATAATAATAATAATAATAATAATAATAATAATAATAATAATAACAATAATAATAATAATACTTTATTCTGACATGCCTTGCTAATCCTAACTCTATTAGGTTCTTTTAACGAACTAATCATGCACTTTACAATCACGCTGTAACTACGGCAAGCTCACTGTTGGATTTTCTGGTGTGTGGAATAACTTACTCGTTCGTATAGACCTGCATTAGCATCGTACCGGCGCTCACTAGAATTGTACATCATTGCTTTGTAGACAACATCTCCCTCTTGTATTTTTCATAGAATGTGTCCAAAAATTCTTAAAAGGAGTAATAGGGCAAATATAATATTTCTTCGATCCCTTCATAATTGCTTTTTCTGTGGCAACAGACATGCTAACATGACTAGAGACTTCATTTACGACGGAAATGAAACTAAATTGATTGGCATTTCAATAAGTGGGGATAGACAGTCGGGTCAAATGGGGACAATTGGCGCCCTTCCCGAGAATTAGTGGCCCTTTGCCGCCTTGAGATTTCCAGAAAAAGCGGACGCCGGTAAGTTTAGCCGCGTGATGGTATCTGACCGATTTGGCCGGCGAAACAAAAACCTGAACGCGGAAGAGCGCAACTGCCACACTCTTTCGAGACGTCGAGAATGAAGGAGAGTCGTTACATCAGCCATCGACAGACTCCGCTTCTTGCGTGGGCGGGCTTCTCTTGCTCTTATGTCACGCATGGCGCAAATAGGCTAACGAATGCATAAGACTTAACACCACTTCAATCTTTGTCATCAACAGTGACATCATTTTGGTCGTCTGCTAGTTGCGCTAATTTGCACTTGGTTTTGCTGGTGAATTAGGTCGAATATTATTGCTCTACGATAATTACCAGAGACCACTTTGTAGAAATATTAAGGCGACAAGGGGCTCTTCCTGGACAAGGCTCATTTGACACGACTGCAGTAATAAAAACTTCATTAATTTAACTTCTTTATTGCGGCCGTAATTGATGCTTCTAGTCATCTTAGGATATCTGCCGCTACGGAGAAAGTAATTATGAAGGCAGCCATTCCAGTTCCCGACATATTGAGGATTTCCGGAAACATTTCTTGAAACACCCTGTATATTGCTTAAACCTTGTATCAATCGTATAACCATTTCGTGTATTTATCCAATAGTAATCTACGCGAGCTATTTGGTACTGATTCGTTCTCATATAATATGAGCGCAAAAATGACAAGGACTTTCTTGTGCACTTTCCTTTCCTTGTCCTTCTTGCGCTTCTAATATATAAAAATATGTATTGTTACCCGAGAAATAGGTCCCGCTGCAGTTTCCCACTGTGAGACCTCTTTTGTATAGCCTTTCTTGTACATTCTTATGTACCACTAGGAAAATAAACTTCATTATGAAATGACTTGATTTATTGTTTATCCAAAGTTGCCCTTAAATTTCTTGTTTCATTTTTAATCTGACCCACTTCGGTCCTTGTGGACCTAATAAAGTTATTTCACTCACTCACTTCCTCACTCACCCGCTTCGGAAGTTTCATGTCTGACCACATCGCCTACAGCAGCTTGCCTGGCCTCTCGCTATAAAATTGATCTCATCTCCAGATACAATTGAGCCTTCTTTCTTCGTATAACAGCACACTTCACTACCACGCCGTCCATACCAGTGCTATTGATTCTGAGTGGGCCGTTAGTTAGTCTCCTCTTAGCAATAAGCGCTGAAGCGCACCACACCCGACCCTGTTACCGAAGCGCACTACCGCAAGTGTTCCAGTCAAGCCACAGCAGCAGCGCAACCGCGCATCGCTTACAAAACGGCGGCTCTTCCATTTATCGTTCGCCCTGTCGGCGTACAGTGAGGCTGCCCGCGGAACCTTCGAGGCGCCCAAATCGGCTCCGCCGGCGCCAAGTCCCGGCAGTGGCACGATTAAGTGGTCTCGCATGCGATGGCCCCATCCATTCGGCGGCCTGTCACCATCGCGTTGTCGCCACTGGGCCTATTCGTTTCGCGTGCCTTGAATCCTCCGGCCTGTAACAGCCGAGGTGATGTGTATATTCTTTTAGGGCGGCAAAGTTGCTTCTCCTCTTCTTCGCGTTCGTGCCACTCTTGTTAGCGCTGTTTAGATTATGCGCACTGGATTTACGAGGGAACTTCTCCATCATGTCTCAATGCGCGATCGAGAAGTTAAGATAAGGAAACTCGGCCCATCCGGTTAGTGCGGCTTTCTTGCTTTCTTATTGCACATCGGAAAGGTGCAATAAACAACTTTCCTTTCTGGCGCGACGCAGGGATTGGGGCGGTCATATTACATGTGGCGGACGTAACATCCGTTTCCTAACCTGGGCACTTTTTCTTGTATTCTTGTTTTTTTTTCACACCCTGGACTTCTTTTTTGGCTTGTTATTTTTGTCTGTATATATATATATATATATATATATATATATATATATATATATATATATATATATATATATATATATATATATATATATATATATATACACCTTTGGAATAAATTTTAGTTGGAAGTGTGCGCTGTGTTTTGTCATGTCGCTTGTCCTCTGTCTAGTGTTTGCACTCAGTACGATTTTGAATGGCTTGCTCCAACTTGCTCATGTAGCAACCTTTCTGCCAGCAGCCATGTTCGTTATACACTGACACCCTCTCTTAAAATGTGCTGAGTTGGGTGATCGCCATAGCGTAAGGCAGCGCTTGTGTTTGTCGTTTCGTTTCGTGTCGTCCTTTCACCCGGTGTGCGCTGCCATACGCTATAACTCACACACCCCTCTGGCAGTTTTGGTATTTTATAGGGGTGTGCGAATATGCGAAAAGTTCGAATAACGAATCAAATGGCGTTGTGTTCGATTCGGTGCTCGAATCGAATAGCACATATTCACATTACCAAATATTTTTCGAAAATTTTTCGAATAATCAGCACCCATGGGAAAACCGTAAAGGAACAACACGGCGGAGGAGCGAAGCATCATTTGTTTTTGTTTTTTTTTAATTAGTCAATTGCCAAGCCGCATGCAGTTCAAGATTTTCAAGTGAATGTGTCCAAGGGTTCAAGTGTTTGTGAGTCCAGTCAACTATAATTATCCTAAGAATCATAATCTTCGTACATGAAATATGTGCTAACTTTGAGGCGTTGGTATTATTTAAAAATTCGTGACACAGTGCAACTTCAAGTACCAAAGTAACTGCTGTATTCAACCTACAGTTAAAAAATGCCTCGAACACTATAGTGGCTGTTGTATACGAGCTTACCTCAGTTTACATAATTCCGGTATCTTTTGTCGGTGAAACGTAACGGTAATGTTACTTTGTTAAAGCTTGTGAATATTTAGAATAACAGAGAGCTGAGCTAGTTGGTAAGTATTCATTCTGAAAAGACAGGGCGTGCAAACACGGACACAAGAAAGAAGTCAGGACACCACAAACGCCGCAAACACCACAAACACCACAAACGGCGTTTGTGGTGTCCTGACTTCTTTCTTGTGTCCGTGTTTGCACGCCCTGTCTTTTCAGAATGAATACTTGTGAATATTTGTTTGAAATAAAAAATAGTTGTAGAATTATAGACCTGTCTTGAAAACTATTCGAATAGTATTCGATTCGCATTCGATTCGTTTCTGAATTTCACAATTCGCACACTCATAGTATTTTGATATACACCTACGTAAATGGAAGCTGAAGTTGCTTAGAATTCGGCAAGACTTTGTGGTTGCAAATACTGACATTATTGTCGACGATGTCGTAATTTCTTCCGCGGTTGTTGCAGCAGGTGCTTGAATATACGCGGAAGAAATGTTTGTCTTGCTCCGCCCACTCGCACGCACCGAAAGTGTGGGAGTGGAAACCAAGGTAATCTTCGGTTGCTTTGGCGGAGCCGCCATGCACTCCAATGGGAAGTTCCGCCGCTCACTGAATCTCATGTACCTGAAGCTCAAGTAAATATTTAGACGCTGAAAATTCTGTAGCTAGATTATAATGTCTTGCATAACGACAAACAGCAGAGCGCAATGTGAGCAAGCGTCTCCCGTATCTTCAGCCGTGGTCGCTGTGACCACCTCCGGATGCGCGCGTTGCAGGGGCGTAGCCAGAAATTTTTTTCAGGGGGGGGGGGGGGGCGGTTCAACCATATTTTTGTATGTTCGTGCGTGCGTTTGTATTTGCGCGTGTATATATGCGCAGGCAAAACTGAAAAATTTCGTGTGGGGGGGGGGGGGGCTTGAAACCCCCCCCCCCCCCCCCTGGCTACGCCCCTGGCGCGTTGCCAGAACTAATCGCGGAAGCGTCGCTTTAGCAGTGTTGCTGCTGCAGATGACGCGGTACACTCAAGATGACGCGACCATGTTCGCTTAGCATCTCAAAAAACGCCTCGGCGGCACCTGCTGTTTTTAGCAAAAAAAAAATCTACTTGCGTTCAGTTTTGAGAGCTCTCACATCGGTTTTCGAATCCAGCAAGGATCAAACTGTGATTAACATATCAAAGGTTTTTGTTTTTTGAGAAAGTGCTGCAGCTTTCCGTTAAGGACGCGACCACAAGAGGCGCTAGATAGATAGATAGATAGATAGATAGATAGATAGATAGATAGATAGATAGATAGATAGATAGATAGATAGATAGATAGATAGATAGATAGATAGATAGATAGATAGATAGATAGATAGATAGATAGATAGATAGATAGATAGATAGATAGATAGATAGATAGATAGATAGATAGATAGATAGATAGATAGATAGATAGATAGATAGATAGATAGATAGATAGATAGATAGATAGAAACGCTCAAAGTGCCAAATCAACGCTATGAAATGCTTCGCATTTAAAATCATGAGAAGAAAGCTTCAGTGAGGGCACTGACGATACTGTAAAAAATGAATTCACTGAGGTGATGTATGACGTGAGGCCACGTTTGAGTGTGTTTTACGCGGCGATAGCTCTCTATAGGGAACCGCCGTTACGTTGCAGCTTTTAGCGCTCGCCGCATATTTAAGTTATACAGTACTGTGTGTAGCGTTCTGCTTCTAGGAAATATCTTGCAATCAATAGGGATGACCCTCATGAGAAGGTGATGTAGGTGTATACAACCGCAGAAAATGATTCAATATTTTCTGAACATCTTCTTTTAGAATTTTCAAGCATGCCGTCTTCAACTCTTATATTTTAGCTGTTTTAAAAAAAATTCGGCAGATCCCACGTACCGTGGGAGTCGATGTTATGCGAAGCATGCAGCGGATAGGTGACTGTGGCGTAACTTTTTTTACTGAGCGACACGTTACAAAATGACGCTAAAGATTTGTGTATATTTTATACGCACACATATATATGTTGAAGAGCTGCATATGTGTTATATAAGTAGTTTCTTACGGTTGGGTAACGCTGCCAATGACAACGTGGGTATTACCAACACCAGAAGCCGTAAGCTGACATGTAGTGCTTATACGTGTCCCGAGAACGCACGCGCGTTTCACGAACCCGCGTGCATGTGTGCAAGAAGTTCTTGACAGTTCTTGAACAAGGGCATCATCACCGTGATCAGTGAGCACCAGCAGCTGGCCATGACTTATTATAGGATACGGTCGTGATCGTGGTGAAGAGGGGTCCATGTGTAGTGAAGTATTTGGTATAGTACAGCTGTTGGAATTCGTGGATGCCTCGGTCATTTCGTCGACAGAGCCGGCGACATGTCGGAACCTGAAGCCACCTTTCGCGTTGGTGATGCATAGACCGTCGAGGCTGGTAGGCCTGGATAGTGCTAGGTAGACCAACATCAGTGGATGGTGTTTGTCCTATTCGTAGACTACCTGGGCGTATGTGGCCTACGTAGCCTAGTCTACAAATGGCTGTCAATCAATCTGACATCATCCTCGGTCAGCATGAGGCCATCGCCCAGCCTCTTAAGAAATGAAGAGGACACTTCATCGTTCTGGTGGACGAAGATCACTTTACGATGCGGTGATGTGGAATCATATGTAACTTACGTTAATGTATCCCTCCGGGGTCTAGCAGTGCTTCAATATAGCTTGCTGAATCATAGGAATACAAACGTAATGTTTATTAGACTGCTATAAAAGCGGAGCCAACTCTGGAACTACAGACGCCAATCTGACATGACGCCCGTATCAGAGGAGTACACATCGCAGGAGCATCATGTAGTGTTCATTGCTTTCTTGTAAAATTAGATAGCCAGCACCACAACAACAATTGACGTTGCACCGATATTACACCTGCGTAGGCGGTTTTTCCAAACCAATTTATCGACCGGGCGTGGATCAGTGGTAGAATACCTGATTGCCACGCAGAATGATTGGGTTCGATTCCTGCTGGGATCCTAATTTTAATTATTTCCATTCGTTGAGTCAACACTGCTGATGTTGGTTTTACTTAACTCTCTAGCATTTAAGTTACCAATGTCTGTTCTCGCCGTTCCTGGGTAGACATAAACTGTCAATCACCTGTGGCGCATACCCGTACACCGCGGCCCCTGGTAAACGGGTATGTGCACACGTGTCAAGTGGAAAGGGTTTGACGACGTACGCGACAGGATTTTAACGTTGTTTATGTCATGACCCGGCAGTCATATTCGTCAAATCCTCTTACCCTCCTATGCAAATTTTGGTCTACATCAAATTAAGGAGGCGATCATGAGAACACCCAGACGTAGGCGGCTAGATAGATAGATAAATAGATACGTAGATAGAAACGGTCAAAGTGCCAGAGGTTCGCTAAGAAATGCTTCGCATTTAAAAAAGTATGTGTGCAACGTGTGTCTGTTTCACGTGTTCATGGCGCACAGTGACATTTTCCTTTTCTTTTTTTTTGACTAGGCGTCAAGCAAATGCGTAGCGCATTTCAGGCGGCTCATCTTAATGGAATTCTTCCAATTGCCGTACCTCATTCAGCGGTCTTCTTTTTTTTCCTTTTTTTTTCTTAGGGATGAGCACTCAATTTGTCCCTTCCGCGTTGATTGCGGACAAGATTAGATGGCACTTCCATTATCTTTAGCGCTCGGAGACGCGTTAGGCTTTCTACGATAGACTTTTTCGCGCTTTTCACTTGTTGAATCAGAGAAGGCAGGTCTTCCACTTCTTCACTTCGAAAAAATAAAAAAGAAAGGAAACATAAATGAGGAGAGCGAGCTCACTATCGTCTTCAATATGGAGTTCTCACGCCACATGCTTTCCGTGTGGTGCAATCCCCGCCTAAGAGAGAGCAAAAGTCGGGGGCTCCACAGAGCCACGGAAAGCGTAGCTGAAACTTCCAGTTTCGTCAGAGAGAAGCCACGAATCTATAGCGCACAGGTTGGAGCGTGCACTGTATACTGTTTCATGCTATTTGAAGCCGTGTCTTGCCTATCGGTGTGCTTTTAAGGCATACTGACGCACAAGGTGGCCGAAAGCACGTTCTCTTTCAATCTCTGGGCGAAAACATCTTCATTAGGAATACATTTGCGTTTACGGCGTGGACGTGATAGGCGCTTACGTGGTAGCTATCTCGAAGAGCCGATACCACCGTGATCACGAAGAAGAGATGTCACCACTGACACCGATGCTTGGGGCCACCTCTCAATCTCCCAGGGTGCCATCTTAGCGAGGTCGGGACAGGGCCGGCCATGTCCTTCCTTGGAGAGTGAGATTAGTCCTCAGACAAGAGTGGCTACCGTGATGCAACCGCCGTCGCCTCGTGTGCTTCGTACCTAAGACGTAAGAACCGCAAAAACAGATGGAGCCTATATACGTATTTCAGCGTAACTCGGAGCTATACTGACGTCTTCTGCGACGCTTTTCTGTATATTCCTGCAGTACTGCCTTACGCTTGCTTCAGCAGGAACCGCATTGCCGGTTGACGCTGTTAATGGTCTCTAGATAGAAGGCGCCACATTACTCTCAGCCCGCGGGGAATCGCGTGCCTCCTGTGACTTTTCTTGTATTTTTCTCCTATAAAAGTGTCTGCCCTAGGCACTCCCAGTTTCTCTCAATTGCCCTGTGTCGTATGCTCGCTGCGCTAACAAGGCAACTGCGGTTATTATAGCGCCGTTGGGCGGAGGTATGAAAACGCATCAATTAACTGGGAGAGATGGCTGCCCTATCGCAATCGTGAAACTAGGTTGTAAACAGATGAAGCAGTAGAAAATGGCCTTCACTTCAATATCCCAGAAGGGGGCATTACAGACACAAAAAAAGAAAACGGTGAAGCCGCGAGATGTCAGAGAGACGCTCGTTTAAACGTTGCAATCAATTGTGAAAGCAGCAAATCTTTATCTCAATCTCCGTATTTGCCAACACAGAGGGACTTGGTTTGCGCATATTTTTATGCTGCAGCGCCTACACAACCCCCCCCCCCCGTAAGGCCTCTGAAAGCAAAGCTTCGGTTCTTTAAATGCGAAGCATTTCTTAGCGAACCTTTGCCACATTGAGCGTTTCTATCCTACGTACCTCTATTTATCTATCTAGCCGCCTTCGTTTGGATCCTCTCGTGATCACCTCCTTAACGTGGTGTAGACTAAAATTGGCATGGGAGGGTAAGAGGGCTTGACGAATATGACTTTCTGGTCATGACATGAATAACGTGAAATTCATGTCGCGTACGTCGTCAAACACTTTCCTCCAGACACGTATGGCACATGCCCGTTTACCAGGGGCCGGGGCATACGGGTATGCGCCACAGGTGACTGACTGTTTAAATGTGCCCAGGAACGGCGAGAACAGACGTAGGTACTTTAAATGCGAGAGCGTTAAGAAAAACCGAAATCGGCAGCGCTGACCCAACGAATGGAAAGAATAAAAATTAGGACAACAGCAGGAATCGAACTGAAGCATTCCGCCTGGCACTCAGGTATTCTACCACAGAGCCACGCCAGGTCTAGAAACTGCTGTTGAAAAACACGCTATGCAGGCGTAATGTCGGTGCAACGTCAACTGTGGTTGTAGTGCTGGCTATCTAATTTTATAACGAAGCAATAAACACTACATATGTACTCCTGTGATACAGGCGTCACGTCAGGTTAAGGTCTGTGGTTGCAGTGTTGGCCCCGCTTTTATAGCAGTCTTATAAACATAACTTTTGTATTCCTATGATTCAGCAAGCTATATTGAAGTATTGCTCGACCCCGGAGGAATGCATTACAGAAAGTTACGTATGATATTAACATGATTGCACCATGAAGTGTACTTAGTTTCGAAAATACTGACGTATGTCCTCTAACGTGAGTGCGGACGGTATGTCACACCATAAGTTGCCCTTTACACGCCAGTGTTGTCGGCATGCCTGATAAGCCCACGCCTGATAAGCCATGAAATACAGCATAGAAGTACTCGCTGACTGCGTCTCATGAAACCGATTCCCACAGCGCGTGGGATCGGCGAATTTTTTATATTGTATTTTTCTAGACTCTTCTGCAATGAACCTACACTGTATGTAGCATGTGTAATTTCTCCAAGAATTGTAACACCATTTCATTCTTACACAAGCCAGGTAACCCTTTTCTCGCCTTCAAACGTCTCATGTCTTTTCCTCTAGGATCCACCGTCATGAGAAGAAATAATTTTGTGGCAGAACATTGTGGAAGAACAGCGGAGAAAATGCGACGAAGAGCACACACAAGAATTAAGCTTCGTCTCTTGGCAGCAAACACGCCCGCTCCCGAACGACCGAACTGATGAAGGCTCCCATTTCTCGGAGCAAAACGAAAACACACCGAGCAGAGTGAATGACCCTCACATCTGCACGCTTTCGATCCGCTTTATTGCAACGGCTTTTGGCACCGTCACCCGGCGCCACGTTTGCCACCGTGCTCGGTGTCCCATTCCAGATACCGTCGTGTGTAACAGCCTTGCACATATCAGGTGCCGTGAACAGCTGTTTCTTTCGCAGAACGCGTGTGGCGGCAGGCCGACCCGCTTCTCCGCTCGCGTGCCTCGCTGAGCTCGCTCATACATCTCTATCGCGAGACATTGCCCCGGCGCCAAGTTGACTCGGCTTAATCGGATTTCGCACGCTCTGTCCTTCTTTTGTTTTTTAAACGAACGCGTCTCAATCACGTGCCATGTCGCCGCCCTGTTCAGTATCACTTAGCGAGGAGGAATGCCGTCCTGACAGCCAAATATTTCACTATAACCTGCAAAAAGAATGCCTATCAGAGCTGGCACGTGTATAGTATCTCTGGACATTTAAAACCTCTTTTTAAGGGCCAAGTTGTGCCAGATATGACATTATTTAAGAACGTACCTATCACTCCCCTTTCGCTTTCCCCCAGCGCAGTGTGGCCAACCGGACATGTGTGTGGTTAACCTCCCTGCCTTCTCCCTTTTGTTTTCTCGCTTCCTTCCTAAAACAGAGGTACAAAACACGAAATGTATACGTCAATTGACAATTAACCACTTTTCCCTGGGCTACACTTCTTGCTTTCGTGTCGTCACTTTCTCTCCCCTCTCGCATCCTTATACCGCGTCTTTGCGTATTTTTCGTGATTGAAACACTCCCTGAAAAGGTAAAGTATAAATCTAAGCAACGATGACCGTTACTGGCGGGAAAGGGAGAATCACATCCCCCCCCCACCTTTTTAAAAAGTGTAGTAGCAGCACGCTGGTGAAGGAAAATGCATCCACGGTAAATCAAGGTTACCAAATAAATTATGCGTATTCTATGCACAGTGAGAAGTAATCATTGCGTGCGCTCTAGGCATACATAAAAATTGTCTGTCATTGTAACTGGAAGCGGGCCAGCAAACATTGAAAAGATTTTACGCAGAACCATAATATCAACATTTATAAAGCATAAAAACAGCCTGTCAGCTATGGAGACGTCACAACACTCACACACAGCCTCTCTTCTACCTTTTATCACTTGGCTAAGTACAGGCTAACGACCTTTACCTTTGTTACAACGAACATGTTTACCAGGAATAAATTATCTCTTCCCAAACAGGATACAATCGCCTGTGCCGGTCGCATTACGCACGCGGTCCTCCACCACGATGCCGACGTTTAAACGCAATAGCGTTAAAGCGCTCGTTTTGCAGAAACTCCGGCGGCGGCGTCGGTGGTTGTGAGCGAAAAATGGCGAAAAATGCAAACAATAAAATAAAGGTTCTCGAGCCGGAATCGAACCCAGGTCTTCTGCGTGGCAAGCAGATGTCCTACCACAGAGCCATGCCAGTGCTTTAAACGAGACATTATGAAAAAACTTCGGCAGATCCCACGTTTTGTGGGAACCGGTTTCATGCGAAGCAGCCAGCGAGTAGTTTTATGCTGCATTTTTCGGCTTTGAGCCAAGCGTTACGAGGTGGATCGACGCCTATTTGTAAGTGTAGTAGTTGTGTGCACATCGTGGGCTTATCAGGCACGCCCACAACACTGGCGTGTAAAGGGCAACTTATGGTCTGACATACCGTCCGCACTCACGTTAGAGAACATACGTCAGTATTATCGAAACTAAGTACACCTTATGGTGCAATCATGCTAATATCGAACGTAACTTTCGTTAATGCATTCCTCCGGGGTCGAGCAATGCTTCAATATAGCTTGCTGAATCAGAATCATAGGAATACAAAAGTAATGTTTTTGAGACTGCTATAAAAGCGGGGCCAACACTGCAACCACAGACCTTACTTAACCTGACGGGACGCCTGTATCACAGGAGTACGTATTTAGTGTATATTGCTTCGTTATAAAATTAGATAGCCTGCACTACAACCACAATTGATGTTGCACCGACATTACGCCTGCATAGCGTGTTTTTCAACAGCAATTCCTAGTCCTGGCGTGGCTCTATGGTAGAATACCGGACTGCGACACAGAATGTTTGTGTTTGATTTCTGCTGGGATCCTTATTTTAGAACGCAGCTCTTAGGCGCCTACTCCTGCGTTGAGCGGCGTCGCCGTCGGTGGCGTAACCGATAGACATGAAGAAGTAACGGGTAGGCGCGAACAAAAGAAAATAAAATATGAAGAAAGACGCCCCAGGTCGAATGAGATTAGAACCGGGCTCTGCGTGGCAGTCGAGTATTCTAACACCACACAGCCATGCTGATGGTTGAAACTCATTCGCAAAAAGACCCTATACATATTATTATGTGGGGCAGGGAATCACGTTAATCTATTTAATATGTCGTGACAGAAAAGCAAAATGCTCAGTGCTCAGCCACACTGCAAAGTGCTCAGCCATAATTCTTCATCGTCATCAGCCACATGCTGCATCAACAAAGTTCGCATATTAATACCTTACAGATGTGTAGCGGGTACCTCGCTTATCCACAGAAAGACGAATAATAGTGCGGGCTGTGCTACTCACAAACATTAAGATTTATGGCGTAGTCGATACCTTGCAGAAAGCCAAAACTTCAAAAACAGGCGGCCTTGACCCAACACGAAGCTGCGCTCAGAATTCGCATTAGGGAGTATCGTAATCGTCAGTGAGATTTTTTTTTATTCTTTGCATTCGTCGGGTAAACGCTGCCGTTCGGTTTTTCTTAACACTCTCGCATTTAAATTACCACTGCCTGTTCTCGCCGTTCCTGGGTAGATATAAACTGTCAATCACCTGTGGCGCATACCCGTAAACCGCGGCCCGTGGTAAACGGATTTGTGCCACACTTGTCCGGAGGAAAGGGTTTGATGACGCATGCGAATTGATTTTCACGTTATTCATGCTGGATTAATTGGCGGGGCCTTCAGCACTGCTTTTTTTCTCCTCAGGACCTGAATAAAGTTCATACTCACTCACTCGCTCACTCAGACAGTTACATACGTAAAATGCTCTTACCCTCCAACGCCAATTTTGGTCTACATCAAGTTAAAAAGGCAATCACGAGAGCACCGAGACGAACGCGGGTAAATAGAAAGATGTATAGACACGTTGATAGAAATGCCGAAAGTGTCTTGGGTTCGCAAAGAAATGCTTCGCATTTAAAAAATCCTATGCAGGTGTCACGTAGTACCATGAGTCGCGTTAAGACGTGTTATATTGCGTGGAAGAAGCGTAAAATAGCACCAGGTGCCAAAACATCTGAATTGCGCAAGGAGTGGGCGTTTTAAAGCTCCCCACCCATTACAAAGGGCTCAGTCATAATTCATCGTCATCAGCCACAACACCAACAAGGCGCCCATAATTCTTTAGAGACGCGCAGCGGTTTCCTCGCTAATTCGCAAAATGATGGATTATGGTGTGGCGGGCACGTCGCAACTGTGCATTCTAGGATAGCTTAAGTCTGCGAAAAGTTCCTTTCCTCGGGACACGGTAGAGGTGTCGACCGAGAAGCAAAACTTGGCTGCGAATGAGAAAACGATGCAAACGGGGCCCGATCACGCTCTCGAAGGCGAAGCTCAAGCGTCCTCCAAGTTTTCCTACAACTCCTCGACCGCGTTCATGCAGCAGGAGAGCGAAAACGTCAAAGGGGGCGGAAATTCCTTTCCGTGCTTGTTCAAGATGTTCACATATGTTGTGTCGCCGCCAGCTTCACCACTTTTGCCTATAGAGTACCAATTACTAGCGGAACCAAATCCGGGAGAAACAAAGATGCACGCTGGACGACTACTCCCTGCTTTAGTTCCGCTAGTAATATGTTTTCTAGGCCGAACTAGCTAGCTCAAATTTCAGCTTTAACTATTGCCTAGTCTTCATTAACAAATCAAGTGAATGCGTGCGATTTTGTCTATTTTGTGACCTGTTTATTTCAACCGAATTTAAGTTATGCCTGTAGATCACGGAGCAGAAATAGTTTTCTTGGACTTTCCAGCTGTATTTGAAGGATATGAACCGCAGGGGTGCGCAGTGTTCAAAATGGGGGGGGGGGGGGGGAGTCTGTCTGTTTCTAGTCTGTTTCTATTCCTTTCTGTTTCTGTTCCAGTGACTCTAGGTCAAGTTTCAATTGAGCGAAACCCCGCGTCCTCCCGCTCTGTTGGCAGCCCCCTCCCATTGAGGCCCTTACAATCAGAACGCAGTGCTAAGACGAGATTTAGTGAAGCGGGGGCTTTAATGGTGCCCTTAATTATCGTCGCAGTGACGCAGTAGCAATGGCTGTCAGACTTCATTGGATGCAGAATTTATTGAGCCAGCTGTGCCACCCACATAATAACTTAAACACTGTCCTGAAGTACTTTTTTTTTTCTAATTTATTGAGTACTTATTCTACTTTCATCGCGCATGTTGTTTCACATTACCATGAAAAGCAGTGTCTGCGATTTTCTCTCTAACGATTTCGTAGAAAGTGATCATACACGGAAGGATATGGTTTATGGGGGGATAATGTACACGGAGTTATGTATACCTCCATACGGTACACGGAGAAGATTGCAGACACGTCATTTGACGTTAAAAACGTCTGTCGCATGCTTCCAGCTCCTGGGAGGAATTAACTAGGAGCGGCCGGAGCACCTTCAATAAAGCCTAGTTGAAAGTCAGCGCCCTTTCCTGTGTGTCGTTTTCTTTTCCTTCTGATGTTGCGCTGTACCCACGATATTCACGATATTCAATTCTTGAAGAGCTGTAAGCGACCGCACTACGCCTCACGAAACGCACCGGCGGCGACATTTCGCGTTTCTTCGCACCACCAAGTTGGACCGAACCGTTCTCGCTGAGGCCATCGGCGCTAACGACGCTGCGCTAGGAGACTTCCAATAGCGTCGCAGCAAGGGGCGGCGACCTTGGAAAATCGAAGTGGGCGTGTCTTCGATGCCAGCACCCAATCGCCGCCTCATCGCAGATGCGGCGGGGAAGCCCACTTTGGCAAGCTGACTCGGTTCTTGGAATTTGTCCCACATTCGTACGACCTCGAGCGAGAGAGGGTTTCTTTCCTCTCGACGCCGCTGCTGACGGAAGGAATCAAATACCGTTATTTTCGAATATTTAGCAGCACCGTTCCGATGGCTTGTTTTGGTACGTACGTACTGGTCACGTCACAGCGAAAAAAAAAAAAGAAAACTGAAATAAAGGTATAGTAACCGGTCCGTATTCAAGAGTACGTCTTTTAAGATCGGCGATAATTTTTCTAGCAATGGCGGCCGAACGACGGCGCGCAGCTTTTCGAAAAGGAAAGTGAAAACAAGGACACAATATACTTTACTCCGTGATAAAATGACCATTCGCAAACAGTGGTACTGAATGCGAACCGCGTACTTTTTGACCGATTTGTGCCACTGCGAAGTCGCTGACATAGTTTCAGAGCGCGTGAAACACTGTGAAGACCAAGTGTCAAATCGCGTTAACAGAAGCACGCTAATTTGATAGAAACAGAAAGACAGAATATGTTCCACATGATGTTGAGACACTTTAAAGTATTTTATCAAGTCAGCTTTCTTGCAAAGTTTGTCGAGAACCTTACAATATCCCGCTGTCGACAAGAATCCGACGCAGGTCCCAAGTTATCCGATGGAAAAAACCTCCACAGCTGTTATTTGTATGGACATTTCAACTCGCTTTGAGTTAAGTGTTGTGTAATTGAGCGTGAGATATGGTTCTGCGACTACGCCCGAAGGACGGAGGTTTTTATTACAGCCGCGTCTTGGTCTCCTCCACAATCCTCTTATCGGTGCACCTCAACTAGATGAACGTCTCCACCCGACTTGGTCCATTTAGCGACGCTTTTTCAGCGATCTTGAAGAAGCGCTCCTTCTTTGCGAATAAGAAGAAAGGCCTAAATCGCTTCCGATAACTTTTGCCTGTAGCGGCGTGATGATAGCAGTGCGGTAGAGCGGCAGAAAATATAGCTGCTGACTTCCAAGCGACTGGTACACGACAAACTATGCACACGATAGAGCGGATGTACAGCAACGACCAGGGAATGGGAGGCACAATAAGAACGCCGAGTAAGCGGGACACGATGTAAAATGAAAGCGACCCCACGGAATTCTTTCCTTACGCAAGATGTTCATACCTGGAGAGAGTGTCACACGCTTTTCCGCAGAGGTGACTTTTAAGCGAAACGACCTTCAGAGGCTTAACAATTTTTCAACACGAGCTTGTCGGTAATCCACGTAAAAAATTGGCCGCCATCCCGCCCTTAGAACATGAATGTCCTGCGAAGCTGTATCAAACACCACACATGCTGATTGGGGGTATGTCTTATTATTACTTGAGAGTAACGTAATACGTTTTGGCAGGCTAGTTAGTTCATTGCGATAAACGTTCTTAAACAAGTAAGAAAAGATTCATAACAACCACGAGCGCATGAGAGTAACCATGAGAGTAATGGTAGTGAAAATCGCGATAGCATCACATATTCTAAATTTTCTGAGATTTACGTCTGTAACGCGTAAATGTCACAGACAGTTTAGCCGCATTTGTTAATAAATACTACCCTAAATACAGGCCGTACACCGCTTAAAACGAGCTACTTGTAGCGGTCCCTGAGCACGCGACGTATTCCACATCCACATGTCCCTGGCTCCCATGTGCGCACGCGTGCGTAGGTGGCCTTGGGAGGGAATGCACTCACTGCTTTCGCGATCTGCAGGCTTTTTGTCTCTTTGTAGAACCCTTGAGGGCGCCCTGCTCGCTCTCTACGCGCGATTTTCACGAAGGATTTCATCAGTGCTTCTTTATAATGGGGCGGCAATGTGTCGAGTTGAACTGGCACATTCTGCAAACAGAAGGGGGCGTGCCCCACGCCTGTGACTTTATTTGGACGCCCGGTCACGCTTCAAAGTTCCTAGTGACCCGGTGACATTCGAAGGGCAGGCTCGAGCAATACCAAGAGAAGATCAAGAGCCTACGACTCCTGAATACGTTTTCGAGAAACACTTATCGGATAGCGACAAAGAGACATGGCAGTATAATGGCGAGCTTAAAAATTGACCCACTGGATGCAGAAATAGCAGGCAAAATATATTCAATGCACTTCGACATTTGGCATCGTGTTACACTGGAAGCGATGCTATCGCAGCAACGAGTGGCTCCCAGCAGTGGTCATTCATCAAAGGCCCGAAGGGAAAGCAGCAATAAGAACCTAAATGATTCGTTGGAAGAAATGATACGTAAGCTATCCAATACACGTAATAAAAAAAAGGATATAGCTTTCTAGTTCTGCAAAATACCTCGCGCAGGTAATTTCCCTGTATGTGACGCCTTTTTTTCTCGTTCATTTATGCAATTTGGAGCCAGCGAGGAGGCCGAAGATGCACACCCATTCGCGCGTATAAAGCACGAGCGTTGAATCGGTACCGAATGGTCTAGAACAGGGGAGCTTCACTGGAGAGCGCGAAGCGCGCGTTTTTCCTCCTCCGCTGGCGTAGTGTCTCGAAAGAGGGCGCATCAGTGCTGTGCCCGCTAGTGCCCGCTTCCGTCACATTATTAGGAAGCCCGAGCGAGTGCAGTTTCGCCTCCTCAAAAATTCTTGTTCCGTGGGACTGGGTGCCATGGAGGTCATTGGCAGAGGCCTTCATGCTGCAGTGGACGGAAGATAGGCGGACGGTGCTGATCAATTGCTTCGCGCTACAGCAAGCACCGTATCACAAAAATCTGGGCCTAGGATTTGGTCCCTTGAAATACCTGCTGTTCAACTCGCCTCCTTGCTGTTCTGCATGAAGACGCTGCACACCGTCTACTGTTTCTTTTTTTTTTTAAGTGACCATCTCCTCCGTATCCTGAAAGGTGGTCAATCTAAAATGGTGTAGTAAGGCCTCGAAGGTAGCAAATTCAACAGCTCCAGGCGTGCGTGGAGGATTGACATACCGATATATCGGTTTAATGGAGTTACCAAGAGGGTCCTACAGACCTGCCATTTATACTCATCGATGCTATCGCTTGCTTACCGGTTTCACGCAGTTGTGCTTGCCTGCAATTGTGTGGTCTCGGCGTTTGACGGGCACGGGCCACCCGCAGAGGTGTTTGCATTGAGTAGATCTGAAGTCAGCAAGGCGACGACGTAATTTATGACGTTTCCCAAGACCGCCACTCCACCTGAACTTCCGGGAGGTTCACATCTTCCATGCCGAAAAGGGTTGGCGGCAAGTTCTAAGGATCGGTGCACACTTAACGGCACTGCGCGTCTTCTGCAGTGTCATTCGGGCGCTTCTTGAAAGCTATCATCGCGTGACGGAATTCAAGAAGCGGTGGAAAACAGAGATAGCAGGCGATACTTTGCGCTTATCCGCTTCGCGCTCTCATTTTTTCGTTGATGTGCAGCGCTTCTCCGTCCACCGTTCGGATGGGATGTACTGAAAGGGATGTGACGGTCGTAATCACCGCCTCTCATTTTTTCGTTGATGTGCAGCGCTTCTCCGTCCACCGTTCGGATGGGATGTACTGAAAGGGATGTGACGGTCGTAATCACCGCATGCTTGAGCCGGAGACGGCAGTTGCTTTTACGACGAACATCAGCACGCTGATTGCGGTGGTCACATGGCCTGTGCGTTCTTTTTCTGTTTACACAAGTCCTAGAAGGCGAAGCCAGTTGGGAAGTGGCAATCTCAGCGTCAGTTATCTTCCAATCCGACCTCGGCTGTGAAATGGTTTTGGTGTCTTCTGGCGTGTCAGCAGGGGAACCTGTTTAGCGGCGGACAGCGAAAAAGAAGTTGCTTCGTGCGTTGTACATCATTTCTGCATTTGGGCAACTGGCTACGTGGAGGATGGGGCGTGAGGCCCATTACTGAAAAAGCCGGCGCCACCGTCGGCATGATGAGCTCGGCAGAGTCGCATGGTCACAGCGGCTGCGTGGTCAGCTTCGGTCAGCTTGACAAGCTTTGAGTGAGCGGACATGTATGGCAAAAGTGGTTTGTTGGCTCGCGGCTCGTACGACCAACACATGTGGCTGTCATGAAAGGTTAGGCTGAGATCAAGGAAGCGAATAGATCCTTCCACTGGCAGCTCGTGCGTCGTGCGTGAATTGAAGGGGGACTAGGCACTTTTGAATCGTGCCATCGCCTTGCTCGCTTCTAAAAGAAAATGATCGGAAGGACAGTCAATAAAAATGAGGAAGTCGTCAACATATCTAAAAATTTTAAAAATCGCGATGCCTTGCGTTTGAAGTAAAATGTCGTGATCTAAACGGGATAAAAACAAGTCACTAAGAATGGGAGCAATGCAAGAGCCAATACACACACCACTCTTCTGCAAAAAATATTGGCGAGCCCAGGTGATAAAAGTGGAATTAAGATAAAACAGTAAAAGGTTTAAAAAATTACTGCATGGGATTCCTGCCTCGCCTTGGAAGGAGACAGCGCCGTACTCATCAATGCAATGCTCGATACAGGACAGTAGACTCTCATGGGGTAAAGAATAATATAAATCCTTAATGTCAATGGAAAAGGCCTGGAAGCAGCGGTGTAAATTAGACTTCAAGAAGTCTATCACCTCGTCGGAGGTCTTAACAAGAAAAGGATAAAGACCGGTAAGAGACCCAGCTTATCTTGCAGATACACGGCCAAAGGCTTTTGCCAAGCATCATTCTCTGACACTATCACCCGCAAAGGAACATCGGGCTTGTGAATTCTTGCACTGAAGAAGACTTCAAGGTGTTCGCGCTTGGTGTTTTCAATAGCATTGATCAGTTTACCTAGATTAAGCCGTTTGCAAAAGCGCTTTGCTTCCGTTTTAACCTTGGCCATTGACATATCGTTGTGACACTTAAAAGTAGCATTGATAGCTTCTAAAGCCTTCGCGTTAAACTTTCCTACAGAAAATACAGCAAAACCACCTTCTTTGTCTGCAGGAACAACACACAACGAGTTGTCAGCGAGAACAGAAGCCACACGCTTCATCGAAATCTTGGGCTTGGGTTGCTTGAACCCTTACAGTACATCGACACCTTCCGGAACGATGCGGCCTACCTCGTCATCCGGGGCGAGCCTTGAGACGTCTCGAACGTATATATAGGAAAGAAGTTCTCTGGGGGGGTCTTCTGGTTTCGACGGCAAATTTTGGCCCGAGGGACAGAACGTCTCGAGAGAGAGAGAGAGAGAGAAATTTTTAAGGAAAAGCTGGAGATGTTTGCCTGGCTATTCGCCTGACATGCTACTCCAGGTGCTCCAGGGTGATGATTATGATATATACACTGATAACCACACATACATACATAGACTACCTCCACAGGCAACACAACAGAATCCGGGACATGAACAGGGTTCCGTGAGGCCGACGGCTTCGGCGCCTGCAAATCCCGAAGCGTACGTAACTGCAACTACCACAGGTGCTCTGTTGTGCAATCCGCTAGACGAAGGTACTCCTGAAGCACATGGCGTATTGTGGGAGGACCAGTGGTGCTGTGAATCTGTACCGAAAGGTACTGCCTGTAGAGCCTTGCCTGGCGGTTCCACTCGGAACGTAGGATCCTACAAACTCTGGTTGAGTGTCCTGCCGAAGGAAGAAAGCCTCCGAAAAGGGCAACCAAGTCTGGCTGGATGACCTTCTTGCGTAAACAAAAGGAGAGCGTCCGTGCTTTGCAGACAATTGCGGCAATAAGGGAGACAGTGGCAGAGGGGTCACGAAAACATTTAGAAAAGGGCCAGTTGATCTAGAAATGAACTTAATGAGAGCAGCATTTCCGGCTAGTTGATGATCCATGACGTCAAAGAAATTGCGCTACGAAAACACGGACAGAAGACAAGTACAAACACAGCGCAAACTTTCAACTGGGTTTATTGTGCCACAGGGTCTGCTTATATATGCCACAGTATACATCACGCATGCGCGCGAATGGACGCGACGCGAGAAAGACCGCGCATGCATAAAAAAAAATGAGTGAAATAAACAGTTACGCGTAAGAATATCTTAGGAACACAAGCTCCTTATCGGTGAGGGCCAGTGATGGTGAGCTAACGCACAAATCACCTAATTTGATAATCGCCTCTGCCTCTGTCACTTCGCGAATTAGCTGTGTTCTGCCGCGTGAAACAACCGTACACAGAGGAAAGGAAGGAATACAGCCACAATCACGACAGTGGATCGCCAAAAAACCACCGGTGCCATTTTTTACATTGTTGTGGTGTTCACATTGGGCAAACCGGGCGATGCCTCAACGACCGGCTACGTGAACACCACAACTATGTAAAAAATGGCACCGGTGGTTTTTTGGCGATCCACCGTCGAGATTGTGGCTGTATTCCTTCCTTTCATCTGTGTACGGTTGTTTCACGCGGCAGAACGCAGTTAATTCGCGAAGTGACAGAGGCAGAGGTGATTATCAAATTAGGTGATTTGTGCGTTAAGTCACCATCACTGGCCCTCACCGATAAGGAGCTTGTGTTCCTAAGATCTTCTTACGCGTAACTGTTTATTTCACTCATCTTTTTTTTTATGCATGCGTGGTCTTTCTCGCGTCGGGTCCATTCGCGCGCATGCGTGGTGTATACTGTGGCATACATAAGCAGATCCTGTGGCACAATAAACCCAGTTGAAAGTTTGCGCTGTGTTTGTAGTTGTCTTCTGTCCGTGTTTTCGTCGCGCAATTTCTTTGACGTCATGGATCACCAACTAGCCCGAAATACTGCTCTCACCACGCATATGTGGTGACAAGTGCGTGGCTTGTAGCTGTCCATCCATTACAAAGGGCTCAGCCATAATTCATCATTAGGTTTGAAAACTGGGCTAGATGGCACGGTTGCATACCTATGAACACCGCTCATTCCCTCTTCTTCTTCCTATCGTCTCTTTTATTCGCGCTGTTCATTAGGTATAACTGATCATCATCACTATCATCACCAGCCACAACGACAAAGAAGTGCGCAGCTACATAGATTCACATATTAGCTTAGAGACGCGCGGTGGGCACTTCACTACATCGCAATATGGTGGTGATTTGTGGTGTAGTGGGCACTTCACAACTGCGCTTGGAATAGGCTATCTAAGAGAACTTAGAGTGAGCACTAAGGAGGCCGCTCCTCCAGCTTGCGCTGTGGCTGTGTTGTGCGTTCCGCGGAAGGCCGGTAGGTTTTTATTTTTATTTGCTTTTAATGTTGGATTAGGGCCACATCAAGAACAAGTTGTTGAGTAACATGGGGATTACCATCTAGAGGCCCTTATTCGCTCGATAGACACATCAGAAAACATCATGTGTGTCAGTATTCCGTGATGGTGCATTCTTCAATTTCGCATAACATATATTCAGTCATTAGCGTTACCTTGTCGGTAAAAATCAACGCTTCAGTTATGCAGCATAAGTGGTAAACAAATACTTATGTCTTCGCTTTCAAGGCTTTCTTGCAATGTCCAATGAATATTCGACATGCTTTGTGTTCCGGCGCCGCCAGGCGTAATGCTGCAGGTCATAGTAGCGGATACCCTTAAGCATCTTCATTAATTTGCTTTTAATATTTGCTTCTTATGACCTGTTTGCATTATTTCAGAACTCATTCCCCATTTATTAGCAAGCGTTCCGCACATTATGTGAGAAAGTTCAACGTTTAAGATAACGAATGGCTAAATAAGAACAATGATACTAAAACGCAGTAATTGGGCCGTCTTAAACCATAAACAAAAAATCACAGCATATCCACGGAGTGAATGATGATGAATGGGCGAAGCCGCGGAGGTTCATCGGTAAACCGTGAATCTTCCGTGAATTCTGCCCAGTATATCATCACCGACGTGAGATCGGGCGCGTATATACTAGAGGTTCGATTAGAGCTATGACGACTTGCAGCTCACTTTAATTTTACATGTACGCTGTGAATTTTCATTGTTTAGAAAACCATTGCTTTAGAAAACATCTGGCGTCTTTCGTTAAGCAGCTGGCGTCTTTTCGTTTTGCTTTTAGAAAACGTCTGGCGTCTTTCGTTGGTTTATTTCATCAATCAACGGCGTTTTGAACAAAATTTTTATTGTTTAATCCCGCACAGGAGAAATCTCACCAGGCACTACCTTGGAGGTAAACAATGGCTGCTAATGGGAATGAGAGACGGAATAAGTCGGCTTTTAGCTAACACTTACACTTCTACTTCTACTAACGTTTCCTACTGGAACATGCCAATGGCTGCTAATGGGGAATGAGAGACAGAAGAATTCGGCTTTTAGTTAACGCGCACGCTGCGAATTTCTTATTGTTCAACAACGCACAGGAGAAATCTCCCACCGGCACCACCTTGGAGGTCAAGATCTGGTACTAGCGTTAAGACTGGTTACGCACTACGACGGGGACGAACGGGTGCCGCTTTAAGGAGCTTCGCTCCTAAAATGTCACTGCTACAGCTAAATGACACGTCTGACGTTACATGCCCTCTTTCGTCAGGATTCAGCATGCGAAAACAACCATGGCGCGGGGAGCAATCCAAAAGATCGTAATCTGGTCACCTGCTTGCTACACGGTGGTCATATAGTGACGCAAAGCCTGTCTTCTTGTAGAAACTAAATATACTGGCCTGAAGGCGGTCTGCTTCGAGTTATATGCCAGACGATGTACATTGATCAGCTTTCCGCGGAGAGTGTAACACGCCGCGCAATGCACTCTCACTAATCCATGGATTAATCGGTTCGCAGGTGCGAAGCAGACCCCCGCTGTATACTGAAACCAAATCCGGCGTTTCCCCATCCTTGAAGTTTGCAAGATGGAACGGATACCGTCAAGAGATTGCTACATTCACTAGAGAAGAAACATGTTTTTTGGAACGAAGCTCATTTGTATATCTGCGTAATTCCTACCTCTTCTAAGGCTTCTTCCAATATTTATATCCTGCGTGTAAGATATATTTTCGTGTAGACTCTAAGGAAGATAGCATTAAGATGGCATAAATTTTACATGTAACCGAAGCTCTTTGCTACAAATCAAGTCTCCAGACACGCGATGTTGAGTTGTTTTGGATATTTTTGAGCAAGGCCTGAAAAATATCGAACGATGTTATAATCTACGGAAACATATTGCACTCTAGACGTGATCTCCAAACATATGTCGTCTTCCAAAAAGATAAAATAAGGTTCTCCCTATTTTGGGGGGGCTTACGTTATGCGTAAATTAGGCCACATAGCACTCCTGACATAGAATACAGAATATCATATTACTCGGATGAATATATATTTCGGTCCCGCGTCTAGACACTACTGGATCTGGTACATACACTAATCGTGACCGCAAGGTCATGGTCAATGTAGATAAGAAGAATGTATATTCGAGCCATTTTTGAGTGACGAATAACCATTATAAGTATCTCGCCTAAACAGAGACATTCTAAAAAGACAGGGCGTGCAAACAAGGACACAAGAAAGAAGTCAGGACACCACAAACGCCGACTAACAACTGAAGAGACGCACAACGGCTGAAAAGAAAGAAGGCACGAAAACTTATCTGCGCATGCCCATGCAACAGGCGAACCTATCAATCCGGCACGCGTGGCGGTCTACGTTGAAGATAACTGTTAAGGCATTTGATTTCATCTTTATGCAAGTTAATCGACGGTTGGCTCACGCATGCGTTACCACTATTCTCGATATGCCATGCTTCTATCATCAGGCGCGTTTCTTCATTTCTATGAAGGTACAGCACTGCGCATTCATCGAATTTTGGCGTGCACTTACAATCTCGACAATGTAAAGATAGATTAGAAGGTGAGCCTCCTGTTAGCGATCTCTTATGTTCTAATAATCTCTGGTTGATGCATCGGCCCGTCTGTCCTACGTAGAAGCGGCCGCAGCTGAAAGGGATCTTATACACCACACTCGTACGGCAATCAGTGAATTTGTTGGTGTGTTTTACGAAACAAATATCGGTCCGCTTCTTGTCTTTTACTCGCTCATTCTTCCTCTGCACAGCGGCGCAAATCTTACCTAGCTTATTGGCAGCCGTGAAAACAACATTAACGCCGTATCTACTTCCTACTTTCTTTAGCCTGTGAGACACGCAATGAATGTACGGTATACCTACGACACGTTTCTTCTTATCGCTTTCTGCAACCATGCTCGGACTTAACACAATAGACTTCTTTAAACGTTCAGCGACCGTGGCCACTGCATCACGAGGATACCCTACATCTAAAAGACGCGTAACCTGTGCGTTAAAGCTATCACTCATTTTGTGCTCACACGACTTGGTGAGGGCTGATTTAAGGCAAGACATGGCGATACCGTTTTTTACAACCTTCGAGTGCTTCGACGAAAAATTTAACAGCGGTTTCGAAGCACTCGAAGGTTGTAAAAAACGGTATCGCCATGTCTTGCCTTAAATCAGCCCTCACCAAGTCGTGTGAGCACAAAATGAGTGATAGCTTTAACGCACAGGTTACGCGTCTTTTAGATGTAGGGTATCCTCGTGATGCAGTGGCCACGGTCGCTGAACGTTTAAAGAAGTCTATTGTGTTAAGTCCGAGCATGGTTGCAGAAAGCGATAAGAAGAAACGTGTCGTAGGTATACCGTACATTCATTGCGTGTCTCACAGGCTAAAGAAAGTAGGAAGTAGATACGGCGTTAATGTTGTTTTCACGGCTGCCAATAAGCTAGGTAAGATTTGCGCCGCTGTGCAGAGGAAGAATGAGCGAGTAAAAGACAAGAAGCGGACCGATATTTGTTTCGTAAAACACACCAACAAATTCACTGATTGCCGTACGAGTGTGGTGTATAAGATCCCTTTCAGCTGCGGCCGCTTCTACGTAGGACAGACGGGCCGATGCATCAACCAGAGATTATTAGAACATAAGAGATCGCTAACAGGAGGCTCACCTTCTAATCTATCTTTACATTGTCGAGATTGTAAGTGCACGCCAAAATTCGATGAATGCGCAGTGCTGTACCTTCATAGAAATGAAGAAACGCGCCTGATGATAGAAGCATGGCATATCGAGAATAGTGGTAACGCATGCGTGAGCCAACCGTCGATTAACTTGCATAAAGATGAAATCAAATGCCTTAACAGTTATCTTCAACGTAGACCGCCACGCGTGCCGGATTGATAGGTTCGCCTGTTGCATGGGCATGCGCAGATAAGTTTTCGTGCCTTCTTTCTTTTCAGCCGTTGTGCGTCTCTTCAGTTGTTAGTCGGCGTTTGTGGTGTCCTGACTTCTTTCTTGTGTCCTTGTTTGCACGCCCTGTCTTTTTAGAATGAATACTTACCAACTAGCTCAGCTCTCTGTTATTCTAAACAGAGACGATGCAAGCAATGAGCAAAAGAAATACTCTGCATGAAAATAACCTTCATGCGCCAAGACTAAATGTTCAAGAACAACAAAATATCGTGCTTTGAAGGCTTTGTGACACTTCCGAAATACTCGTTATAGAGGCAGTATTACTGCTATGAAGAAATGTTCTAACATGGAATAAGAACAGGTGGAACAAGGAATAAAATATGCCACGACGCTCTTGAATGACGATGAAAAATATTTCTTAAGGTTAGTGGAATGGAAAACAGCAAGTCGAGATGGTGCATAGCTTTCGGGAACATTAGAGGGCAAAACCAGATATCCACAAGACGAGAGACACAGGACGGGCGGGCATGCTGTAGCTTATGAAAAAAACATGCATGAGAGTGAATTTAAAGGAGTACTGATACGAATTTTAAAATTTTCGGATTGTTGCCTTGAATAAAAATACGGGTGTTGAGAAACCTAAAACGAGTATTGTGGTGCCTGAGAACGCATCGAATATAGCGTTATTACCGCTACCCAAAAAAGACACAGTTATGTTTTTCCTTTGTTCGTTTTCTCCGTGATGTGGATTGAAGTCCCGTCAAGCAGATGATCGACGTCGATGAAGCAGGAGGCAGGTTGGAGGTAATAAAAACTTGAAGGTATATTGCAGCGAAATATTTACAGTCATATGTACATCTTGCCGAAGCACACTGATGATAACATAGACATCAACAGTATCTTACTCTTCTACTTAACTTTTCTTAAGTTAGAGCCCAGAATACTGTTACTACATACGAAAAACCGAGTCTCACTGTTCGACCACCAAGTGGTTACGGCCCAGACAAAAGTTGCATCGTACGGAGTGATACTGATCGATCAGTTAAGTGATTACAGCCTAGACTGAAGGGAAACTAATTCCGTCCAGTCTTAAGTACCTTGCGGTAAACAAAGAAAAGGGGAGGTACCACTGGTGGTCCGCCTCGACATTCCCTTATCCAATCCGTTTATCCTCAGATTAAGCCACTCCCTACTGGGCTGTCCCTAATCTCGACAGCAGTGTCTTTACAGTGCAGACAGGCGTTTTGGCACTCTTTCCCATCATGACTCTCCCTCTCCTTATCCCACGCTCTGAGGGATTCTCACGGTCGAAACACCTGTATCTTAGCCCTGGTTCATTCACGCCATTTTCCCATACTCATCGAGTTGAACTCGCGGCGCCAGTCGTTAAACGGTTGCGGGAAAGAAAAGGCGTCTGCGTGACCCTGCCTCCCACGCATTCGACCTTGCATTGTTGCGAAAGCACATGTCGGTCGTTGTTGGGGTCACGCATACTGTCGCCTCGAGCGACGGCATAGAGCAGGGGATGTCCTCCTCATTTTCCCACACATTCGGGCCGCCGACCTCTGAGAACGGTCGCTTGACCGCAACCCATGCTGGCCATCGTGGGATCGAGCTGCTCCCTGCAGTTTGCCTTCCGTTGATAATTGCACAGTCAAAGACCACGCAGAGATGGAGCCGAGAAAGAAGCTTTGTACGACGTACAGTGCCGCGCCGTCCCGTCTGCAGTTTCGACTTATGAGCGGCGAAACCTAACAGACACCTTCGGTTTCGATAATGGGGCGCGGCTTCTCAGTGTCGTGTCATAGCAGTGTGACGTCACGGAGACACATCAACTATAGGGATGGTAAAATCGATGAACGATTAATCGATTAAATGTTCACAATTAATCGATTAATCGTCATCGATTTCCGCCTTTCGATTAATCGAATTATTCGATTAAAGCTATTCGATTAATCGATTACGGCACCCCCCACTCCCGCTGCCAACCTACCCCCTTGGCCGCAGCGCATGACTTCGAGGCGCGCTGTGCTGATACGCAGATGCCGTGCACATCGCCTCGCTTTCACTGCTTTCACTACAGCGTATATTTCTGAGCTAGCAGAACGAGCCCGGATCTGGCGGCTGCCATACCCTATTCGCCGCGAGATCGGGCTAGAGGTGGCAGCACCGTCGCCGCGCTAGTGTGGATAGGCGGTTGTCGGCGCGTATTCGCAATGCCCACGAACTATAGGTGGCGCGCCGTGCTTTTCAATATGGCGCCAGGAGGAGGGTCAACCCGTTTGTTAGCATAGGAACAGATAGGACGTGCGGACGTACGGACCGTGCCACTTTCACCGGATGAAGTCATGAGCTGCGCTGAAATGGATATGAGACTAAAATACTTTCCCAAACCATGAAAAGTGCTAAGTACTCGCCACCTAATTATTTGCTGCGAAGTGAAAGGTTATATTTCAGCTCCGTTACCGTGCATAACGATGCTTTGCGAAATCCTGTGCGTGCTACATAAACCTGTATGAACTAGAATTGACGTATGAGCTGACGGCACTCCGAGGTAGTACGTACCGAGCCTGCCTGACGGATTTGCCGCAGTATTATGCTGCCAGCGAGTAGCGCCATCGCTGCTGCGCGTGATGATGGCTTGCAAACATAAAAGTGTTCTGTGATAATACCCCGTCGTCATTACTTGCGCAGTCGAAAACGCGGAGTTACGTCTTCAACGGAACACAAGCATTTAACATGCCATTCAGTAGCGCTTGTGTCACAGCCATGCTGAGACTCTCCGTGTGTACTTCACTCGCATGTTGCAGGTTCGATAAGCACGATCGAAACATGAATATCGAAAAGAATAAACACGTATGCTTTTCGCAACGTCGAAGAAGTTCGCCGAGAGGCGTGGATTGTGGCCGTGACTGCACGTTCCATCGCTCTAACCATTTCGCTTCGTTGGTCGAGCTCGAGCGTGTTGGCGGCATGCGGCGCTCCATAATATCCACAATAATTGTGATACATGCAATGCACAAGAGGAACTATGCTTTTATTTTGATCTCGCTCAAGGATATTATACATTAAATACAATCAAAGTGACTTACGAGCGTGAAAGAACATTAACGCACGAGGGGACGTGAAGTGCAACTCGCTCCTCGTGAGTTAGCAGCTGGTGGTTCATCGTCGCTGTCACTCTCGGTGCTTTCACAGTCTTCTACGTCCAGTAAAAAATCCTCGTCGTCAAGATGGTTTCTTTCAACATCACTGCTGAAAGCAATCGGAAGAATTTCCTCCGCCGAACGACTTCGACCACTCCGCGTCACCACGTTTACAATTAGAGAGACGTCTGGGCGCGGAGAACGTTTTGCTCCCAGACCGGTCAACAAGCAAATCGCTTGCAGTGTGCTGCCACCTATCAACAAACGTACAAAAACAAGCGGCGCAGCGGTGGCTATGAAACCCAACACACTGGCGAAGGACGGCGTGGATGGAAAGCGTTCGCTCCACGAAAGGCGTCGAGCAGACGCGTCCTCGAATGATTGAAACGTCGCTCGCACGATTCGCAACAGCGCTTTGCTGACAAAGGATAGAGGCCCTATTTTAATGTATCGCCAACTTGAGATCGCTCAGTTATACATGAGCACATCGCGAGCCCGCGCGACCTCCCTCCCGAGTACAGTGTTATGGGACTCATGCACTACAAGAAACACTGACCAATTATATATGCAAGTAAAACAGGGTGAGCTTCAACTGAATATGTCAGACGATAACATTTAACTTACCTACGTGGCTACAGAAAGCCTCGCGAAGCTGATAGTATGTGTACACTGTGGGCTAGCATTGAAAGCGCGAGTTGCCACGTATTTTCACGAAAACTTCGCGTCCCGCAAGAACGAATCAGATTTCTCGTGTCACGGAGGGCCCGGTTTGTTCACTGATGCAGGGAACATGCAAAGTCGTAGTGTTCCTTTCTTGCCAACGCGTTAACACGGAGGCTAGCACAGCCGAACAAGGGAGCGACTGCATAGTGCCGCCACTTTGTCGTCTACTAACCCTCCTCGAGAGGACGCTCCTGAATTCCGCTCGGTGGCGCGACAGTCTATGGGCATTGTGAATACAAACGCACACAACAGCGCTTCGTTGTGAGCGATTTGACCCGATTTCCGGCAAACAAATTGCGTTGACTGCAGCTTTCTGGTAATATGTGCGCTCTTCATTCCCGAATTAATGCACGAAGCGCGCCGAACGTTACTATTACTTGTGAGAGAAGCGCATTCTGCCAACGAACGGGGTTGCTCGCCTTCGGCAACAGTCGACGTTTTCGCAGTGGATGACGCTTTCTTGTTTTATTTGTACATGTTCAACTTGTGTTCTCTCTACTACGCACTGCTGTAGAGCGACCTAATTAAGTATTTACTTCTTGTTGATCTGGATGCCCCGCAACAAAAAGAAAGCCCGTATTCCTGCACGATGATTTCAAATAGCACTTTGTACACTGCGTGTTCAAATATGCATCCGCATTTCTTATTCAGTTCTTCAATGTAGGACGGTTGATAGGTTTACTGAGGAACGCTATGTGGCTGACAGCGCTTTAGCGCTACAGAAGCGTTTAACACACACGCGCTTGTTTTTATTCTAGTAACAATACACAAAGGTAACTGTACAGCACGGAACTCTCTTCGATTGATTACTTGCACGACAGTAATGGAACAAAGGCCCGGTTATTTCACAGGGCCAAAGTACGTTTTTTCACGCGAATAATGTCCGCTGCTTTCCGTCAGTCTATTACAACGCAACACAAACGCTCAAGATAATGTAAAGAAAAAGAGATGTGGCTTCGCGTCAAATTACTACGACATAAATGTGAAGTCTTTAACGCGTACCTTAATCTAAATACACGGGTGTCTTTGTATAAATTTCGCCACAAGTTAAAATTGCACAAGGCAACTCAGTTTTGCGATTTCCGGGTCATTCCATTTTCTGTTTTTTAAGGGCACAATTTAAGCACCGAAGTGTCAGGCGTGTCTTGACAGAGATCATATCCAGCTTTTGTGGATGGATGGATGGATGCTATGAGCGTCCCCTTTAAAACGGGGCGGTGACATGTCTGCCACCAGGCTCGAAGAAAAAAAAAAAAGAAAAAAGCTTCCTTGTTTCATGTTGGCCTAATACCTTATCTACATTGATTAAATCTATGTTATTATACCAAAAAATATAAATTCACGGTCCATCTCTCTGCCTCTTAAGGCAGAATGACCTTATTTTCCCCCCCATTATTTATTTTTGTTCTTTATCTCTACTTTTCTGCCAGCCACCAATACTCTAACCGTCTCTTACTTATTTCTATCGCGGACGTGTTCAGCTTTCCATTGTTGTCCCTAAAACCCAAGGCTTCATGTAGACTCGTGCCCACACGTATACCTGGGTGAATATCGCCACATTCAATCAGTACATGTTCCATCGTTTCCTTAGTTCCCCCGCAGCATGTACATTGTTCTTCTTCGTTACTAAATCTCGCTTTATAACTACGCGTTCTAAGGCAGCCCGACCTTGCTTCAAACAGTAAAGCGCTTCCCCTTGAATTATCGTAAAACCTTTCCCTCCTTATTTCGTTTTTTCCTTTTCGGTAGTTACTCAGAGCCGGCTTCTTTTCCATCGCTGTCATCCAATAAGTCCTCTCCGCCTCTCTGACCTTCCGCTTAATGCTCCTTGTTGCCATATCGCCCGCACTGCTAGCCGTATATTTACTGGTGAGCCTCCTAGTTCTTTTTCTCCACTGCGTGTCAACGCTTTTTCTATACAAATACCTGAAAACCTTCTCTGCCCATCTACTCTCCTTCATTTTCCTCAGCCTCTCTTCGAATCTCATTTTGCTCTGCGCTTCCCGCACTTCAAAGCCTGTCCATCCCATATCACCCTTTACCGCCTCATTTGTCGTCTTCCCGTGAGCGCCCAACGCGAGGCGGCCCACCGTCCTTTGATTTACATCCATTCCTGATTGCACCTCTGACTTCATGCACACCACTGAGTTCCCAAATGTAAGCCCCGGAACCATCACACCCTTCCACAGCCCTCGAAGCACCTCGTACCTATTGTATCCCCATAAAGCTCTGTGCTTCATAATTGCAGCATTCCTCTTTCCCTTTGCTACCGATGCTTTCTCTTGTACCTCCATATATCTATCCCCCTCATTTACCCATACTCCGAGGTACTTGTACTCGCTTACCCTCGGTATTTTTTGGCCCTGTATTAATACCGTATGGTCTCCGTGATCATTGAATACCATCAATCCACATTTTGTTGCACTAAATCCTAGTCCTAGAGCCTCACACTCCCTTCCGCATATATCTGCCAGTCGCTGTATATCATCTTGACTGTCCGCAAATAAGACAATATCATCAGCATAAAATAGACCTGGAAGCTTCTGCTCAACCATCGCTCCGACCTGTTTGTGTGACAAATTAAATCCAATGTTGCTACCTTCTAGCGCTTTTTCCATCCTCGCCATGTACAGCATGAATAACAGCGGGGACAAAGGGCATCCCTGTCTCAGCCCCTTGCTAATTTCAACGCTGTCCTTGCTACTTATTCCTTCCCATTCTATACAAACTGTATTTCCTCGGTATATTTCCCTCAAAAGCTGTACACAGTCGTCACCTATGCCCACTTCCTTCAATATATCCCACAAAATTTCCTGATTAACGTTGTCATACGCCCCGGTGATATCTAGATAAGCTACGTATAAGGGCCTGTTTTCTATTTTAGATATTTCTATACACTGGGTAAGAACAAACAGATTATCGTCTAACCGCCTGTCGATTCGAAATCCATTCTGAAGTTCTCCCAAAATATCATTTTGTTCTACCCACGCTTCTATTTTTAATTTTACTGCCTGCATCGCCAACCTGTATAGCACCGATGTAATTGTTAGCGGTCTATACGAGCGAATGTTATCCTTTTCTCCCTTGCCTTTATAGATTAAGTTCATTCTACTTTTTCTCCAACTGTCTGGTATTTCCCTCTCCTGTAAGCACTTTTCTACGGCTTTCAGCAGTGCTTCTTTAGTGTTATGTCCGAGTTCGTTAATGAGGCTGACGGGAACCCCATCTAAGCCCGGAGTAGTGCGCTTAGGAATTTTTCCTTCGGCCTTCTTCCAATTGAAATTCTCTAGTACTACATCTTCGTCGGTTGCACTCCTTTGCGTACTTTTACTCACCGGGGGAATCCCCTGGGGGACCTTTTTAAACGAATCGGCTGTTATCTTTCGGATGTAACCTAGCGCTTCATATCCTTCCAATTTATTTCCTCCTTCATCTACCATATGTTGTTGCATTGTGACAGACTTCCTACCCAGCGCTTTTAGGTGGCTCCAAAATATCCTAGGCGCGGCCTTCTTCTTTTCGCGAATCTCTGTCATCCAGCGTTCACTTTCACCTTTAATTTTTGCCTCGACTAATTTCTGCACAATGGATTTTTGCTCTAAATATATTTCCCATATTTGGTTGACTTCGTCCTGTGGCCGCTTCTCCTTTTTTGACTTTCTGTGCTCCCGTGATGCCTGACGTCGCATCTCGATCGCTTCCCGGATTTCTTTGTTCCACCAACTTTTTGGCTTTTTCTTTCCTTTCCAACAAATAATTTTCTTCTCTATTTCCATTTCTTTCGTGATTACATGTAGCAGCTCACTATACTTCCAGTCTTTGCCTGGTAGTTCGTCTACTTTTTCCTCGACTCTTGCGGCTATATTTGTTATTTGTTTGTCATTTAGATACGAGCTGCCAAACTTTGATTCTATGTTCTTATTTTCAGTTTTATATCCCATTTGTAATATTATGCGTTTATGATCACTACCTAAGCTGTTAATGCCTTCTTGTCTATTCTCATCTCTCTAAGTTTGTCATATATTCCTTCTGTCATGAGACAGTAATCAATGCTCGATTGCCTGTTTCTGACTTCCCACGTGATCTGCCCCTCACACTTAGGCCCCACGTTAACTATCTCAAGACTATGTTGCTCGCAGAGATCTAGCAATAACTTGCCATTGGTGTCTGAATATCCGTCAAGGTCATGAATGTGAGCGTTCATGTCCCCTAGAAGGATTATCTCGGCATCATGACCAAATTCTTTAATATCGGTGCTTATGCATTTCACTATCTCCAGATTCTTTTCTCTGCAGTTATTGCCTGTCCACAAGTAAGCTACACCTAGCCACGTTTTCTTTCCACCTACTGTGCCCGAAACCCACATGTGCTCTGAACACGTTTGTTTCACTCTCTCCCATTTTGTTCTGCTATGAATTAGCATTCCAACCCCCCCACCTCTCCTTTCTGATGTGATCCTGTTACATCCTTCCCAAACATAATTTTCAATGTGTGGTGGCTCTTCCAAGTCTCTAAGGTGTGTTTCTGTAACCGCATAAACACCTATCTGTTCCTTGTTTAACTGTCCCTCAATCTCTAACCATTTTGCCTTTTTTCTGCCACCCTGCATGTTAATGTAACTAATTGCAACACGCGCCTTCTCCCTTCTTTTACCTTTTCTCTGTTTTTTCGCTATACTACCTGTCAAAGAGTCCCCCTGGTTGTTTTCCTCATTACAAGCTACCATGGGCACCGAAGGGCCCGCGTGCCCCCCAAAAAAGCTACTGCGCGTCCTGCAAGACGCCAACCCACCTCATGGCCAAGCCTCCTATCGAAGTGTATTCCGTCTCTTCGAAAACCACCCCACCTGTGCACCTCTCTGTTTATTTCCACTACCTCGATGCCTTTCTCTCTACTCATCTGCCATATCTCTTTGTTTGCGTCGACAACCGCTCTTTGCAGGTTGCCGTCACGCACCGGTACCTCCGGTATTGTGCATACCACTATCTGCACCTGAGGGGAAATGGCGCGCATGTCATCGACCCCTTTCGCCAATGTGGTCGCTAGTTCGGCTGATTCGTTACTCAAGACGTCGTTTAGACCTCCCGCGATTATCACGAGGTTACGTCCATTAGACTTAGCTGCGAGTTTTGCGTTAGCTTGTCTCATCACTGATCCCAGCCTATGGCCCGGGAACTTTCCTATTAAAACTCGTTTGTCGCCTCTCACCCTTTCCTTGACTGCTTCTGCGCATGTAGCTAAATTCGAGTCCCCGGCGATTATCACGTGATCCGACTTTTCTGGTGGACTCTCCCGCACCTGGCCACTGCACCTGTTACTAGCGCGTGCTACTGCTGTTGTTTTGTCCCCTCCCGTTCCCAAGACTACTTCGCGGAAGGTGGGTCCTGTGTCCCTTGCACCTGTCTTTTCCAAACCTGTTTCCCCCTTCGCGCCTACCACTGTGGGGGTCGATGCCCCATTTTTCCCGCTGTCGCCTGCTTCCCTGTTCCCCGTGGCTACATTTGCTGGCATGGCTACCTTTGCCAATCCCTCCTCGGCTGACTTAAGCCTTTCCGCCATAGCCATCGTTTTTTCCCGCTCTGTCGCTACCGCTTTCTCCAGCTCGGAGATTCTCACCTTGAGCTCATTCTGGGCGGCCATCATTATTTCCATCTTCGCCTCTAACTCGCATTGCTTACACTTGGCGTCAGCTCTCTCTGTCGTCTCATCCTCACAAACCTCTATTTTCCGCCCCATTCCGCATCCTGAACACTTTACGGTCTTTTTGACCATGGCTATAGAGCATTCACGCGGCAGATTAGATACACTTAAAGCCAAATGATATCACAAAACTCCGCAAGTATGTTACACTTCAAAGCACCTGTGCACCTTTCAGCCACGTGGTGGCCAAAAAAACAAATATTAAAAAAAAATAATACACCCGAAGCGACTGTCACACCACTTTGTACCAACAGCACAAAGTTGTAAGCTCTATTAAGCTGCAATCTAGTGGCTTAACTAAAGAAACAAGCTCGAATCATGCAAAAAGAAGCACTTATCTGACGCTGTCATTCCGGAGCCCACGAAAAACACGTCCGTCCTCTAGCAGCACCACTACAGCAGCCTGTGATGTGATGTGGACACATCACAGCCAGCGCCCCTGGCGGCCCCGGCGCGAAGCTAGCGCGATTTCAATGGAACTGGCGAGTTTTTCCCGAATAATTAAGTGTAGAGGGTGAATGTTGAAAAACGCAGACCACAGAGCGCTTCTAGGAACCTAAACGCACGACAGGACTGCAGCGATCATGTTGCAGTAAGCTTGAATTTTGTTCCCAGAGCAGTTAAAGATTGTACGATGGGAGTCTATGGAAACGGCGAAAAATGTGGCCTGTTTTTCGAAACAAAAACGGTCACTGTCGTAAAACTAAGCAAGTTATGTTAATGGTCAGGAAATCACATGTAGTCCTGACACTCAGATTTCGTTTGAAGCCATTCTCAACTTGCCGCAATTGGCATAACATTGTTCCCTAACGCGTTTTTTGAAGCGCGGTCGTTCAAATGTTTGTGGTAAATTGATAAGCCCTTGCTTACCACCAGCCACAAGGCATCCGCCGTGGCCGAGCGAGCTAATCGCTTAAGTTCAAAGCGCGGCATCGTCGCGCCGTCGTTGGTTCGATTCCTGGCGACGGATCAGCATTTTTTTTTCAGCCCGTGACTGAGTTCCACAGCTTCGCACAGGATGTCGCCGCCGAAACAAAAAGCTTTCGTTTCGGTTGCGGTTCTTGACTGTAATCTTGAGCTGCCGTTTCTTTTTCTCTTTATTTTATGACTTTTTAGTGCATGTTTAAACACTCCAAGCGTATCAGATCGTTCAGATCTACATTTGTAATTCTTACTTTATTCTTTTATAAACGTCTAAGGAACAGAACACCCGATCGAGTTATGGTGAACAAATCTCTTTCGAACTCTCGTACGCGTATTGTGGTGGAAACTTATTTCTCCCTTCTCATGCTGTCGTTACGACCTTCTTAGGTACATACAATTCAGCAACGTAAAGGAAGCGAACTAAGCTTAGACAAGCGAGGCATAGTAATTAAATGACAAATTTAGACGTTTTTGCAGTTGCTTTTTACTTTAGGGCTAACGCAAGTGTTTGTCGTAATCTTAACGAACGAAGGGGAATTTTTCGAGGGGTTCTTTTTTTTTTTGTTAGACACTAATGAAACTAACAGATAAATAAGCCAAATAAAGAATAGGCAAAATTTTTCTAACAGCAGTGCAATGATTTCGCCCTAACTTAAATGAAATCAAAATCGCTATCTCGACAAGCATCAGCGGACGGCTCATATACCCTTCTATATGCTGCGCTCTCAACTCGAAGAGACTGTGCGAAATCTCCTTTCCTACCTGGAGTGGCTGTGTTCTCTTACAGCACCATTTTGTAGAGTTACGCGAGACTGCATCTAGAAGAGTTAGCTGCCAGCTTTACTTCATTTGTTGCTATCGCACTCATTGCATCGTCCTTGCGGTGAAACTGGGATTTTTATTCATCTCTTGTCATATTTATCGCCCTACGTGAACAGAAAAAAACCAGCATGCCTTCTCCTTTAACATCACAAAGCATTGTGCGCTGCATCGGATAGGTCCGTGTGATATGACGTGTGTGGATCAAAGCTTTCGGGAAGTCCAGGGACTGGCGCTCCCAGTTACAAAACGAAAATCCTGTCATTCAGCAGCTTTTCGCACGCACTCGCAGCCCACCTCAACATACCGCAATAAGATGCCATTTTAAACATCTGTAAATGAAAATGTGCGCAGCATGTACTGGTTGCACAAGGCTGGAAACGAAAGCGGAGCTAGCGTTCGACCTAGCTTCTTCTAAGGTTTTGCTAGTAATACCAAGCTATTGCTAGAGGTGCAAAGTTTTTGCTAGTATAGTATTATAAAATATGGCTAGGCTTGGATAATCTATTCTTCTCAGGTTTCGGTCGGTTCCCCAGACTACACACTTGTTGCGTGGTTCTGTGGCGGTATTTTGTAAGCATTCGTAAAACGGACGGACCGGCTCCGTCCGTTTTAGGAATTCTTACAAAATACCGCCACTGAAGGGGAAATGTCGCGTCACTAGTAGTTACGTGATGGGATTTTAGTCACGTGAGAGAGAAAGTACATCTTTATTAAAGTCCAGTGCGGACGCTGAGGTTGCCCAGCGCCACCCGGTTGTTCCGAAGTTTTTGGCGACAACACGTCACGTCAATAGTTACGTGACGTTACGGGATTTTAGTAGAGAGACTAATTACTTGATTTTACGTGATTTTTAGTCACGTGGCTAGTTGTTACGTGATTGTAGTCACATAAGTAGATGTGCGATGTTACGTGATTTTGGTCACGCGACAATTGCAGGCCTGGTGTACAAAAAATTGTAGTCGCAGGAAACAACAACCCATCATCGATATCACATATATTTTACGATCACGAGAATTCACTTTCGTTGCTCGAAAGAGCAGCGAAGCTGCACTCGTGCACTTTTTTATCACGTTTCAAAACTGTTTTGGGCTTCTACGATTTTTTCTGGATTTTTGTATGCTTCATTTGCTCTATTCTTTTTTCTTTCCTGGTGAAGAGCGCATATATATTGCTGTAAGTTTGAAAATACAGACAGTTCAAACCTAAGCACTGTGTGTGTTTTCCAATGTCGTCCTTGTTCCTTGCGCTGTGAAACATCGAATTATGATCTACAGAGCATTTTTGCAAACAGAAAGCAGCTGTTTTTCACTTTTGCATTCCGTTCCTGCTCTTTAGAAGGTGGGGGCACTTGCAAGGAACGTTGCAAGGAGAGTTTGACCGTAGTATCTTTATAATAGCTATCGTATCACAGGCTAGCCGCCGCGCGCTGTGGCTGTATGGGTTGATCATCCACGCTGGCTGTTTGCGCGCAATCGCTGGGGCCTTGATTCGAATCCCAATGCAGTTTTTTCTTCTTTTTTTGTCTCTCTCAGAATTGCTTATGTTTGCCGCGGTGGTACAGCGGTTACGGTGCTCGACTGCTGACCCAAAGGGCACAGGTTTGACGGCGGTTCCAGCATTTTTGAACAAGGCGAAAATGCTAGACGCTCGTGTACTTGGTTTTAGATGCATGTTACGAACCTGAAGTGGTCGAAATTTCCGCAGCCCTCCTCTACGGCACGCCTCATAAACATTTATGGTTTGGGCACGTAGAACTCCAGCAATTATTATTACTAGTACAACGCTGTTGAAGATTTAGTTGCTTGTTTTTTCGCTGGAATGTGAAGCATTTCTTAGCGAACCTCCAGGCCTTTGGCCGTTTCAATCTACGTATCTATCTAATCTATCTAGCCGCCTACGTCTGGGCGCTCTCCTGGTCGTCTTCATAACTTGTAATATACCAATGGCACAGCAGGGGACCAGTGTATGACGAACACGATTCACTGGTGATGACATGAATAACGCAAAATACCTGTCGCGTACGTCATGAAACCCTTTCTCTCAGTCACGTGTGGCACATACCCGCATACCAAAGTTCATGTTATGCGTGTATGTGCCACAGGTGATACAGAGTCTCAACCAACACAGTAACCGCGAAGACAAACAAAAGTGACAGGCAGGGAAAGTGATAATAATAATAATAATTGTGGGGGTTTTAAGCCCCACAAACCATGATAGTGATTATGAGAGACGCCGTAGTGGTGGGCCTCCGAGAATTGTGACCATCTGGTATTCTTACCGTGTACCGAGATCGCACACTACACGGGCATCTAGCATTTTGCCTCCATTGAAATTCGACCGGCCACGGCCGGGATCGAACCCGCAACCTTCGAGTCAGCAGCCGCGCACCATAACCGCTATACCACGCGGCTGACACAAGAAAAGCGAGGAAGCTGATGACAGAACCCCCTGGAAGACGCTCAACTACTATCCACTCGTCCTCGTGGTCCGCAACGTGGACCACGTGGATTACGCAAAAACCGGGATCGATGCTTCCTATAATAAATCTGCCCAGAGAACCAGGCCTCCTCTCTTCCGTGACTTCAACATTAATATATCAAGACCAGCAACGCTGGTTTTTTACTGCGTGAAAGAGGGCTTGGATGTGGAACAGGCATCAAAATACCTCGCTTGCCACCATCCACGACATGAGGCATCATAGATCATTTCATCGTAAGATGCATCCAGGATTTCCACC